>NC_047143.1:12581948-12617914 GCF_009829125.3 Periophthalmus magnuspinnatus
TGGTGCCAAATTTCACATTATTCCATGAAACTAATATTTTTCCCATGAATGGGAAAAATTTGGAGTTTTCCCATTAGGATAACATTGGCAGTTTGGCGCATCGCCATGGCAACACGATGCAAAAAAAAGCATGGGTCTGATTGACTTTATTGATTGGGATGACCCAATGGAATTTTGTGTCAAATTTGGTAACATTTGGAAAAACTAAATTTTCAGCCTTCCATACAAATTTATTTGTTATTCTGTAGGGGGCGCTGTCGCGCCAAATAGATTTCTTTCACAAACATTAGAATTAGGCCGGAAATTTTTACAACTGATTCGAATTTGAGCAAAATCGGACTTTGCATGCGCAAACGGGAGCAAATTTTGACTTTTGAAAATTGCAAAATTTCCGATGGAAATTTGCGGCTTCGCCGCACGGAAACTGTAAAAGGGATCATCATAAATTGGATAACTTTAGATGCCCCACTTGTCTAGATGATGTACCGTGAATTTCAGCCCTGCAGGTGAAGCGCCTTCAGAGGAGTTGACGAAAATGCGACGTCAGCGAAAACGCTGACTCGGCATTTTGTAATTTTCAATCCAAGATGGCCGACTTCCGGTGCATCCGAGGGCGTGGCTATAATAATCTTTTTTTTTTGGCATCACTTGAAGAATGCGTGTACCGAATTTCGTGGCTCTACGCCAAACTTGACGTCGCGACGTCTCCCATTGACGCAATGTATTTTGACTTTTGCAGGGGGCGCTGTCGCGCCATTTTTTTATGCCCAATGATGCACCACATAAAAAAATAAATTTTTCGGCAGACCTGAATTGTGGGCAAAATTTGGTGAGTTTTTGAATATGTTCAGGGGGTCAAATTCCTGCTCAAAGAGCAGATGAAAGAAGAAATAAAAATAATTAAAGCCGCAAGCGGCATCGAACGGCCCTCGCGGGCCGTGCTTCGCACTTGGCCGACCCGGCACTCCCTGTGGGTGGCGCTAACGCGCCACTTGTCCCTTTTTTATTGCGGCTTTGGGCTGCACTTGTCACCAAACAAGTCAAAACACATCGGAAGTGCTGATGCACAAAATGGCAAAATTTGGTTTTTCCAGGCATCGCCATGGCAACACCGTGCAAAATACAAACTTGGCCCCCTGGACTTTTTTGACGGGGACGACGTGAAGAATCACTGTGCAAAATTTTATGTTCGTCGTTGACGATAATAAGTCGTTATAAGACTTTGAAATGTACGAAAATTTGGAAATTTTCCCATTAGGATAACATGGGCGCTTTCGCGCATCGCCATGGCAACCCAGTGAAAAATATGACTTGGGTCTGATTGACTTTTTTGATCAGGATGACATGAAGAGTCATGGTGCCAAATTTCACATTATTCCATGAAACTAATATTTTTCCCATGAATGGGAAAAATTGGGATGTTTCCCATTAGGATAACATTGGCAGTTTGGCGCATCGCCATGGCAACACGGTGCAAAAGACAACATAGGTCTGATTGACTTTATTGATTGGGATGACCCAATGGAATTTTGTGTCAAATTTGGTAACATTTGGGAAAACTAAATTTTCAGCCTTCCATACAAATTTATTTGTTTTTCTATAGGGGGCGCTGTCGCGCCAAATTTATTTGTTTCACAATCAGGAGAATTACGCATGAAAGTTTTACAACTGATTCGAATTTGACCAAAATCGGACTTTGCATGCGCAAACGGGAGCAAATTTTGAAATTTGAAAATTGCAAAAATTCTGATGGAAATTTGCGGCTTCGCCGCACGGAAACCATAATAGGCATCATCATAAATTGGATAAGTTTTGATGCCCCACTTGTCTATATGATATACAGTGAATTTCAGCCCAGCCGGTGAAACGCCTTCAGAGGAGTTGACGAAAATGCGAGGTCAGCGAAAACGCTGACTCGGCATTTTGGAATTTTCAATCCAAGATGGCCGACTTCCGGTGCGTCCGAGGGTGTGGGCATAATAATATTTTTTGTTTGGCATCACTTGAAGAATGCATGTACCAAATTTCGTGGCTGTATGAAAAAGTTGACGTCGACGTCTCCCATTGACGTCAAAAATTTGACTTTTGCAGGGGGCGCTGTCGCGCCATTTTTTTATGCCCAATGATGCACCACATAAAAAAATAAATTTTTCGCCAGACCTGAATTATGGGCAAAATTTGGTGAGTTTTTGAATATGTTCAGGGGGTCAAATTCCTGCTCAAAAAGCAGAAGAAGAAGAAATAAAAAAAATTAAAGCCGCAAGCGGCATCGAACGGCCCTCGCGGGCCGTGCTTCGCACTTGGCCGACCCGGCACTCCCTGTGGGTGGCGCTAACGCGCCACTTGTCCCTTTTTTATTGCGGCTTTGGGCTGCACTTGTCACCAAACAAGTCAATTTGTGCTGATGCACAAAATGCAACAACATGGGTTTTCCAGGCATCGCCATGGCAACACCGTGCAAAATACAAACTTGGCCCCCCGGACTTTTTTGACGGGGACGACCTGAAGAATCACTGTGCCAAATTTTATGTCCGTCGTTGACGGTAATAAGTCGTTATAAGACTTTGAAATGTACGAAAATTTGGAAATTTCCCCATTAGGATAACATGGGCGCTTTCGCGCATCGCCATGGCAACCCAGTGGAAAATATGACATGGGTCTGATTGACTTTTTTGATCAGGATGACATGAAGAGTCATGGTGTCAAATTTCACATTATTCCATGAAACTAATATTTTTCCCATGAATGGGAAAAATTGTGAGGTTTCCCATTAGGATAACATTGGCAGTTTGGCGCATCGCCATGGCAACACGGTGCAAAAGACGACATAGGTCTGATTGACTTTATTGATTGGGATGACCCAATGGAATTTTGTGTCAAATTTGGTAACATTTGGGAAAACTAAATTTTCGGTCCTCCATACAAATTTATTAGGTGTTCTGTAGGGGGCGCTATCGCGCCAATTTAGTTTCTACCATAATGAGTAGCTTTAAGCCCGAAAGTTTTACAACTGATTCGAATTTGAGCCAAATCGGACTTTGCATGCGCAAACGGGAGCAAATTTAGACTTTTGAAATTTGCAAAAATTCTGATGGAATTTTGCGGCTTCGCCGCACGGAAACCATAGTAGGGATCATCATGAATTGGATAACTTTTGATGCCCCACTTGTCTAGATGATGTACAGTGAATTTCAGCCTTGCAGATGAAGCGCCTTCAGAGGAGTTGACGAAAATGCGAGGTCAGCGAAAACGCTGACTCGGCATTTTGGAATTTTCAATCCAAGATGGCCGACTTCCGGTGCGTCAGGGGGCGTGGCCATAATAATCTTTTTTGTTTGGCATCACTTGAAGAATGCGTGTACCGAATTTCGTGGCTGTATGAAAAAGTTGACGTTGACGTCTCTCATTGACGTCAAAAATTTGACTTTTGCAGGGGGCGCTGTCGCGTCATTTTTTTATGCCCAATGACGCACCACATAAAAAAATAAATTTTTCACCAGACCTGAATTATGGGCAAAATGTGGTGAGTTTTGGAATATGTTCAGGGGGTCAAATTCCTGCTCAAAGAGCAGAAGAAAGAAGAAATAAAAAAAAAAAATAATAATAATAAAAATAATAATAATTTTAGCAAAAACAATATATCCGATAACATTACAATGACATATTATACGTTTTTTGAAAGCTCTCAACTTTCCCCACGTCACCGTGGGGTCAATGGCGAATGACGAGCGCTAACGCGCTCGTCATTCGCCATGACGTCGGGGTCCGCCATTGACCTCCCATTGACTTCCATTCATTTTAGCAGTAACAAGTATGGCCCATGCCTGCGGCATGGGGGCTTGGATAGGGCTCGATGCCAGGAGTGTGTTTGGGGACATGAGCGCTTCGCGCTGCGTCAGCGTCACCATTGAGTCAATGGGCTTCGCCCATTGACTCAATGTTGACGCTGACATGCTAGCAAGAACAAATATGTATGTCCCATGCCTACGGCATGGGTTGCTGGGATACAGGAGTCTGTGCAGGGGGGGACGACTCCTGCTATTCACTTCTGTTGACGCATGTCAGCGTCAACATCGAGTCAATGGGCGAAGCCCATTGACTCGATGTTGACGCTGACATGCTAGCAACAACAAATATGCAAACCCATGCCTACGGCATGGGTTGCTAGGACACAGGAGTCTGTGCAAGGTCGCGGTGCTGCCACGAAGTTGCGCGCGAAGCGCGCAACTTCGTGAAGACAGTCTGCAACGATGAGTGCTTCGCACTCATCGTTGCGGAAGCAATAGGCCCTACGCCCCGTAGGGGCTCGGGCCTAATTAAAGCCGCAAGCGGCATCGAACGGCCCTCGCGGGCCGTGCTTCGCACTCGGCCGACCCGGCACTCCCTGTGGGTGGCGCTGACGCGCCACTTGCCTCTGTTTTATTGCGGCTTTGGACTCCGTTTGGCACCAAACAAGTGAAAAGACATCGGAAGTGCTGATGCACAAAATGGCAAAATTTGGCTTTTTCCAGGCATCGCCATGGCAACACCGTACAAAATACAAACTTGGCCCCCTGGACTTTTTTGACGGTGACAACCTGAAGAATCACTGTGCCAAATTTTATGTCCGTCGTTGACGGTAATAAGTCGTTATAAGACTTTGAAATGTACGAAAATTTGGAAATTTTCCCATTAGGATAACATGGGCGCTCTCGCGCATCGCCATGGCAACCCAATGAAAAATATGATATGGGTCTGATTGACTTTTTTGATCAGGATGACATGACGAGTCATGGTGCCAAATTTCACATTATTCCATGAAACTAATATTTTTCCCATGAATGGGAAAAATTGTGAGGTTTCCCTTTAGGATAACATTGGCAGTTTGGCGCATCGCCATGGCAACACGGTGCAAAAGACGACATAGGTCTGATTGACTTTATTGATTGGGTTGACCCAATGGAAATTTGTGTCAAATTTGATAACATTTGGGAAAACTAAATTTTCAGCCTTCCATACAAATTTATTTGTTATTCTATAGGGGGCGCTGTCGCGCGAAATTTATTTGTTTCACAATCAGGAGAATTAGGCATGAAAGTTTTACAACTGATTCGAATTTGAGCCAAATCGGACTTTGCTTGCGCAAACGGGAGCAAATTTTGAAATTTGAAAATTGCAAAAATTCTGATGGAAATTTGCGGCTTCGCCACACGGAAACCGTAAAAGGGATCATCATAAATTGGATAACTTTTGATGCCCCACTTGTCTAGATGATGTACAGTGAATTTCAGCCCTGCAGGTGAAGCACCTTCAGAGGAGTTGACGAAAATGTGACGTCAGCGAAAACGCTGACTTTGCATTTTGGAATTTTCAATCCAAGATGGCCGACTTCCGGTGCGTCCGAGGGCGTGGCCATAATAATATTTTTTCTTTGGCATCACTTGAAGAATGCGTGTACCGAATTTCGTGGCTCTACGCCAAAGTTGACGTCGCGACGTCTCCCATTGACGCAATGTATTTTGACTTTTGCAGGGGGCGCTGTCGCGCCATTTTTTTATGCCCAATGATGCACCACATAAAAAAATAAATTTTTCGCCAGACCTGAATTTTGGGCAAAATTTGGTGAGTTTTTGAATATGTTCAGGGGGTCAAATTACTGTTCAAAGCGCAGAAGAAAGAATAAAAAAAAAAATAATAAAAATAATAATATTTTTAGCAAAAACAATATATCCGATAACATTAGAAACACATATTATACGTTTTTTGAAAGCTCTTGACCTTCCCCACATCACCGTGGGGTCAATGGCGAATCACGAGCGCTAACGCGCTCGTCATTCGCCATGGCGTCGGGGTCCGCCATTGACCTCCCATTGACTTCCATTCATTTTAGCAGTAACAAGTATGGCCCATGCCTGCGGCATGGGGGCTTGGATAGGGCTCGATGTCAGGAGTGTGTTTGGGGACATTAGCGCTTCGCGCTGCGTCAGCGTCAACATTGAGTCAATGGGCTTCGCCCATTGACTCGATGTTGACGCTGACATGCTAGCAACAACAAATATGCAAACCGGGCATGGGTTGCTAGGACACAGGAGTCTGTGCAAGGTCGCGGTTTGCAACGATGAGTGCTTCGCACTCATCGTTGCGGAAGCAATAGGCCCTACGCCCTGTAGGGGCTCGGGCCTAATAATATTTTTAGCAAAAACAATATATCCGATAACATTACAATGGCATATTATACGTTTTTTGAAAGCTCTCGACTTTCCCCACGTCACCGTGGGGTCAATGGCGAATGACGAGCGCTAACGCGCTCGTCATTCGCCATGACGTCGGGGTCCGCCATTGACCTCCCCATGACTTCCATTCATTTTAGCAGTAACAAGTATGGCCCATGCCTGCGGCATGGGGGCTTGGATAGGGCTCGATGTCAGGAGTGTGTTTGGGGACATTAGCGCTTCGCGCTTCGCGCTGCGTCAACATTGAGTCAATGGGCTTCGCCCATTGACTCAATGTTGACGCTGACATGCTAGCAAGAACAAATATGGATGTCCCATGCCTACGGCAACTTCGTGAAGACAGTCTGCAACGATGAGTGCTTCGCACTCATCGTTGCGGAAGCAATAGGCCCTACGCCCTGTAGGGGCTCGGGCCTAAATAATAATATTTTTAGCAAAAACAATATATCCGAAAACATTAGAATGACATATTATACGTTTTTTGAATGCTCTGGACCTTCCCCACGTCACCGTGGGGTCATTGGCGAATGACGGGCGCTGACGCGCCCGTCATTCGCCATGACGTCGGGCTCCGCCATTGACCTCCCATTGACTTCCATTCATTTTAGCAGTTATAAGTATGGCCCATGCCTGCGGCATGGGGGCTTGGATAGGGCTCGATGCCAGGAGTGTGTTTGGGGACATGAGCGCTTCGCGCTGCGTCAGCGTCAACATTGAGTCAATGGGCTTCGCCCATTGACTCAATGTTGACGCTGACATGCTAGCAAGAACAAATATGCATGTCCCATGCCTACGGCATGGGTTGCTAGGACACAGGAGTCCGTGCAAGGTCGCGGTGCTGCCACGAAGTTGCGCGCTTCGCGCGCAACTTCGTGAAGACAGTCTGCAACGATGAGTGCTTCGCACTCATCGTTGCGGAAGCAATAGGCCCTACGCCCTGTAGGGGCTCGGGCCTAATAATATTTTTAGCAAAAACAATATATCCGATAACATTAGAAACACATATTATACGTTTTTTGAAAGCTCTGGACCTTCCCCACGTCACCGTGGGGTCAATGGCGAATGACGAGCGCTAACGCGCTCGTCATTCGCCATGACGTCGGGGTCCGCCATTGACCTCCCATTGACTTCCATTCATTTTAGCAGTAATAAGTATGGCCCATGCCTGCGGCATGGGGGCTTGGATAGAGCTCGATGCCAGGATTGTGTTTGGGGACATTAGCGCTTCGCGCTGCGTGCGTCAACATTGAGTCAATGGGCTTCGCCCATTGACTCAATGTTGACGCTGACATGCTAGCAAGAACAAATATGCATGTCCCATGCCTACGGCATGGGTTGCTAGGACACAGGAGTCTGTGCAAGGTCGCGGTGCTGCCACGAAGCGCGCAACTTCGTGAAGACACTCTGCAACGATGAGTGCTTCGCACTCATCGTTGCGGAAACAATAGGCCCTACGCCCTGTAGGGGCTCGGGCCTAAAAATAAAAATAAAAATAATTAAAGCCGCAAGCGGCATCGAACGGCCCTCGCGGGCCGTGCTTCGCACTAGGCCGGCCCCGCACTCTCTGGATAACATTGGCAGTTTGGCGCATTGCCATGGCAACACGGTGCAAAAGACGACATAGGTCTGATTGACTTTATTGATTGGGATGACCCAATGGAATTTTGTCTCAAATTTGGTAACATTTGGGAAAACTAAATTTTCGGTCCTCCATACAAATTTATTAGGTGTTCTGTAGGGGGCGCTATCACGCCAATTTAGTTTCTACCATAATGAGTAGCTTTAAGCCCGAAAGTTTTACAACTGATTCGAATTTGAGCCAAATCGGACTTTGCATGCGCAAACGGGAGCAAATTTAGACTTTTGAAAATTGCAAAAATTCTGATGGAATTTTGCGGCTTCGCCGCACGGAAACCGTGTTAGAGATCATCATAAATTGGATAACTTTTGATGCCCCACTTGTCTAGATGATGTACAGTGAATTTCAGCCCAGCCGGTGAAGTGCCTTCAGAGGAGTTGACGAAAATGCGACGTCAGCGAAAACGCAAGATGGCCGACTTGTGCTTCGCACTCATCGTTGCGGAAGCAATAGGCCCTACGCTCTGTAGGGGCTCGGGCCTAATGAAGCGTATTTAGCACTTGGCTTCAGCGTAACTCCGGAGGGACACGAGGACAGACTGCTGCGGTGTCCGCTGTGGCAGCGAACAGTATGAAGCCAAGTAAGTTAAGGCGCCACCTCATTACACCTCAGTCACGATGATAAGACGCTTTTTCAGCTTAAACATGCCAAATATTGCCAACAATCATCCCGCTTTGTGAATGTCACTTAAACCAGCAAGCACCGAGCATCATGTAAGGTGGCGTACCAAATTGCTAAATTACTTGTTTTAATTTGATATTTATTTAATTTTAATGTATTATTTTGATATTTATTGAATTTTAATTAATCATTTGATGTTTATTAAATTTTATTTTTTATTTGATATTTAATTACATTTCATTATATCATTTCATTTATTTTATTTTTTCGGGGGGGGGGGGGGTTCTTCTTTATGGGGGGGCATGATAGAAAATAATTGAGAAGCACTGGATTATGGGGATGTGGTGTATATGCAGACTTCAGCGTCTACTTTGAAACCATTGGATCCACTATTTCACTCTGCCCTTCGTTTTATTACAGGTGATGGATTTGTAACTCATCACTGTGTTCTCTATGAAAAAGTGGGTTGGCCATCACTGTCTGTTAGAAGAGAACAGCACTGCATTAAGTTTATCTATAAGGGATTACTTCAAAAACTGCCAGAATACCTCACCAGTTATTGATACCGGAACATTTAATACCAGATCACATGACTGCATAAGGCTAAGGATGAGCCACACCAGAACTGAGATGGGAAAGTGGGCTTTTAGCTGTTTTGCTTCACAAAAATGGAATATGCTCTAAGGAAAAGCAAAAGTGGACACGTTGATGGCACAATTGCAATTTAATAATCTAATAACAAGCTTTTATACACACACCTGCACTTGTTATTGATGTTTTATTGATGTTTTATATGGACTTATTTGTTGTTTGTTGTTGATAGTTTTTTTTTTTTTTTTTTCGATTTGTGTTGTATTTAAACAGGGCACCCATGAAAAAGATAGCCCAAGTGCTCTCATTGGGTCCCCCTGTATAAATAAAGATAAATAAATAAATAAATAAATACATAAGTGCCATGGGAATTTCTTTTCAGTTCATAGTGTCCCAGCTGGCTAACTGTGAAAAATAACCTATGGCCATCTAATTTATTTCCCAAATTTTATGACAATACGATAATTTTGATGTTTCATGTGTATGATAGGGGGCGCTATAGTGTTCATTTTAGCAAGACTTTTTAGTCCATTACATTCATGTCCTGACATGTTCTATTTTTTGATGTGAATTTCAGGTTTTTATGTTGACTTTTTTCCGAGTCGAGCTCCCATTGGCCCCATGAAAATCAAAGTTTGAGGGGGCACTACCGAGTCGTCTTTTGTTATTTTTTTCGGGGTCTTCAGTGACAATTAGAACTCGTCAAGTTCTAATTTTTCATACCAATCACTGCCATGTCGGGGCATGTTTACTACTTGATTATTGAAATTTTCTATGCTCCGGACGCAGTTTTAATGAGTCCCTCGCTGGGACGTTGTCCCAGGTTCGGGCCTAATAATGGAAGTTTTTTTTCCACCTGTGATAGAAATTTAAGTATAGTCATGTTGTGTATTTAAAAAGCATTTGATCTGTGTCAGCCTGCCAGACCCAGACCAGACATTAACATGTGTGAAGGCTCTATCTCCATCCCACAGAAAACTCGCTGTTGTTCTACCTGTCTAAGTGTAAAAGTTCATTATCATATGGGTGTGAAACAAAAGTCACTCTGCTTTGAAATGTATGTAGCATTGTCATTCTGGTATAAAATAGTCAGAGCTCAGATGCTCAGGGTGGTTGGGTGGTGGGTTGTTGAGACTTGAACTTAGACTGAGAGGGGAACTGAGGGAGAGGCCAGGACGCTACCAGTCTGTGTCCAGGGCAGGCCTGGGCCCTGTCCTGTCTGTATCTGCTGCAACAAACAATAAACCTTTTTTCTGTATTTGAAAACTCACCGAGCTTCAAAAATGGATTACTTTTCAACTAGAACTGTAATTTTTCCATAACATTAATGGTGTCAGAAGAGTGGGATCCACGAGTGGTCATCCAGAACACAGTGAAGATGGGATTTTGTCTTCCTTTTGGTTTCTGTCCTGATGCACAGCTCTTTCAAAGAAGAACATGGATGGACATTGGTTTCTATCCTGGATCACCACCACTGGATTCGAACAAGGTCTACTTTGTGAGCTTTCCCAAAACAGACTTCTTTCCATTTGAAAAGGAAATCTTCATCTACAAAGAGTGGTAAATTAAAGGAGATGTCGTAACGGTGCGGGTTAGGACCAAAGTATGCGGACTCAGAGCGGGTTGACAGTGTTTATTTACAAGTCTTTGTGGAAAAAGTCTTAAACAATTCAGGTAGCACACACACGAGAATCCAGGAAGCAGGAGGCAGGCAGGACGGACGGAGAGCGGGTCGGGAACGGGAAGCCGGGGCTGAAGTGAAGACGGGACCGAGGACGAGACCAGGACAGACAGGGCCAGCGTAGTCCAAGGAGCGGGACCCAGGGTAAGAGGCAGGCGGAACGCCAGAGACCAAGACAGGCAGAGTGGAGGGAGATGACTGTATCGGAGCGTAGAGGCAGGTGCAGGAGCGGGCGAAGGCAGGAGTCTGGAAAGTTGGCAAAATCCAAAATGAGAACAAGCAAGCGGGTAACAGGAATGCAAAAAACAGAGCTGGAACGTTCACGTTTTACACGCGGACGGTCTGGCGCCGAGTGTAGTCTGCCGAGTCTTCTTATGCGCCACCACAGGTGAGGGTGATTGCGCTAATGCGCTCCAGGTGTGAGCAGAAGGAGTCAGAGACTCCGCCCAGCTCCAGACAGACAGGTGAGAGAGGGGGAGAGAGTACAGGAGGGCAACACCAACAGACATCATGACAGGAGAACATATTTTGGAAATGCAAAATGCTTAACTAAACATACCCAACAGTCATAGTTCTGATCCTATGCCATTTTTGATTCATCTCACAACTTTTCAGTCTTTTTGGCTCCAAAATCTCATGTGTGTACCACCATGCTGCCCTAACAACGTGCTGCTAATACAATCCAAGCAACAATGGCCTTCCACCACTCCTGATTTCCTCACTTTTGGGACTACTGGAAGTTACGAGTGCTAAAACATCTAAAATGGGGAGCAAAACTTCAAGGGAGTATTCCCCTACAGGACGCCCAAGAAAACATGAAGATAAGAAGTCTTCAGAATTTGGTGCATTCAGTTTAAAAAATGTTCATGCATTGGAAAACAAATTATGTGAAATTGAAGTCGAAATGAGATGAAAAAAAAATAATTGAAAACATCGAAAATTACAAGGAATGTTTAAAAATGCGGAAAGACGAAGCTGAAGTCAAAATCAGAAAAAACTATGCACAAGCCTCTTCTCTTTGAGGATGCAACTGAAATGTGTGAGCTAAAACTGCCCCACTTGCAGAACTCTTTGCCTCAACAGTTGACTGTACTGAAGTTTGATCCAGATCTGAACAACCCCCATCCAACCTGTCTGTCTGATCCTTCACCAAATAACTCTACAACGCAGGACAGTAATGGACACGTGCAGATACAGATGGAAACAAGCAAAGTGAGCTGTGCTGAAGAAGACACAATGTACACATTGCCAATGGTTAAAGTCTCTGGTCCACAAGGTTCAACATTATTTTTCCGCCCTTGGATTTCTTCTGAAATATCTGCAGCATCTCAACATCTGCCCAATCCTACAGCATCAGGTCAGACTTTTGCTAAAGAACTTATCACTTTTTGTCAAGATTTCAAACCTACTATGAGTGAACTAAGGAGAGTATTGATCCTGAAAATGAAACCTACTGAATGACACAAAATAGCTGATCAACTTCAAAACACTGAACTGCGATGCAATGATGTTGATTGGAAGCATGACTCCAATGCTTTGTATAGAGAAGCTGTGAATAACATCTGCACAGCTATCACAAAAGCCTTTCCTGCCTTTATCGATACTGACAAAATCCAATCCTGCAAACAAAGAGACACTGAGGACCCTGAAGAGTTTCTCACACGTTTAACAGAAGTATATAACACCCATAGTGGATTTACAAGACCTGATCACATAGGTGTGACTCGTGATGTTTGGGAAACATATTTGTGTAACTATTTCATTAATGGACTAAAAACAGACATTTCTAGAGCTGTGAGGGAAACCTGCATTAGCTTGAATGCTGCTCGCCTAACTGAACTGAAAAGACACGCCACACATGCATATGAACAGCTAAACAGAAATAAAATAATGAAGCAAGAAAGAATGCAGAAAGAGCTGCATATGGCAGCAGTGACTATGTAATGAAAATCACCGAGTGAATTCACAATTACACAGACAACTACAGACTCATCAGCCAACACATAAGCAGAGCAAATATGGGAGGAGAGCCCATCGAAAGAACAAGATTTTCCAATGATCCTTGTTTCATCTGTTGTCAAGCTGGACATTGGAGACGGGAGTGCCCTCTACGCCATAAGCCCTCTGCATTTTAAAGGTGCACGGGTTTAGTTGTGCTACTTTTTGCTTTGTATAATATCTAGTATTGGGACATACTTGAATTTATTCTCCAGAGTGAGGTTTAGGAGTTATTACGGTTAACTACCAAATAGTCATGGGTGAAATTCCCCTCTAGTTGTAACTAGCTAGTAAACAGTCAAACGGGTGAAAGTCCCTGCTATTTAGCGAACAGTCACTAGGTGAAACTCCTATCTAGGATTACTAACTGGTAAAGAATCCCTGTGTAGTTGAGTGTAAGGACAGATTAACTTTTTTTCATGAGGGAGAGTAAATTCAGAAGAATGAAGATATTATGTAATTGCAAAATGCAGACAAATGTAAATTTACGTAATTCACTCGCAATGTTAAGTGTGGAAAAAAAAGAAAAAAAAACAGTAAAGAAAAAAAAGAAAAAATGAAAAACAAAAACAAAACAAAAACTGAAAACAAATCTGAAAAAAAAGAAAAGAAAGAAAATGGTTAAGAACAGACACAAGAAGTGAACTGTACATTTGTGTGTCCTTAGACCTGATCAGCCAAACTGTGTGGTGTGAATTATGTGACATAAGAAAATATGTGTGTAACAGCTAAACCACTGTAAACCGTGTCAACAAGAAAATGACAGGATGCAGTTTCAACTGATCCACTCATTTTCTACATTTCTTTGTTTCTTTATATTTTCTTTTTGGAAAATTTTGTATTTATTTTGTGTTTTTTGCCTCATCATTGCAGTGAGTTTAATGACATGCATGTCCTAAGAAAAGTCCAGCTGATACCAAAAAACCTTCCTCAATTGTAATTAGAAAGAAGAAACCGAATTCTTCCACGAATTCCCAAAAATGTTGAAGAGCTCTCTTAAAACCGCCTGGCCCTCCTCCACCTGTCTCCCTCTCCTCCTCGCCCGGCTCTCATCCTCCTCGCCCGACTCTCATCCTCCTTGCCTGATCTTCCTCCTCCTCGCCTGGCCCTCCTCCACCCCCCTCCCTCCTCCTCGCCTGGCCGATTTTTCTTGTTTTGTCTGATTTTTCCTATTGTTTGATTTTCCTGTTTGTTTTTGTGTGTAGGCAGCATGGTGGCTGAGTGGCAACACTCATGCCTCACAGCAAGAAGGTTTGGTTCGATCCCCGGGTTGCCCAGGCCTTTCTCTGTGGACTTTTGCATGTTTCTCCCCGTGTCTGGATGGGTTTCCTCTGGGTACTCCGGTTTCCCCCATCAACCAAAACATGAACGTCCTTCGAGACAACTGTTGTTGTGATTTTGTGCGTTACAAAAATAAAATGAATTGAATTGAAAACAAAAATGAAGGCCTAATCAAAGCAGGTAGTGATCACAAATCCAAACTGACTTGACTGACCATCCTTGACGACTAAGCGCCTGCGATTTCATTAATGTTTGTTTTGTTTTTTTGTTTTTTACAGGAAATGCGGATGCTGCTTAATTTCTGTTCTTTTTTTCTTTGCATGTTCCTATGAAATAATCACACACTAACAACAATTCAATTCAATTCATATATTTTTGTAACGCCCAAAATCACAACAACAGTTGTCTCGAAGGGCGTTCATGTTTTGGACAACACTAACAACACTAACAACTAACCAATAACAGTTTTGGGCTTTACAAAATGTTTATTTCAGCAACAGTAATTTGACCGTTCTCTTGCAGCATAAGACAACTAAGCCAAAATTGACATATATATATATATATATATATATATAGATATATAAATGTGTCAAAGGGGGATATTACAAATTTAATTTTAGTTTTCAAAACTGGATTGTGTGAAAAAAGGTGTTCATTTAGAGAATGTTCCATTAACTATAAGACCTGTAACCTGACAATATCTGAAGCCAGGGATAAGTTTCCACCTGGACCTGAAACAAAAACAATTCTTGAGCTGGAGGACACATGGTCTTCTCCTGAGCTGGAGGATACATGGTCTTCTCCTGAGCTGGAGGACACATGGTCTTCTCTTGAGCAGGAGGACACATGGTCTTCTCCTGGGCAGGAGGACACGTGGTCTTCTCCTGGACTGAATCAGACCTACATCATTAAAATCATTCGGCTGTTTCAATGTCACCGGAGAAAAACTTCAGAAAAAAATCAGCTATTCACTTCTTTTCATGTGACTCAGAAGAACTCGACTTTGCCTTGTGTCCCCAACCACAGCCCTGAAATCGACACATGGGCTGAAGGACAACTCCAGAGATGAGCTGTGGGCAGAGAGACGCCGAGCTGCGTGCGGACGGAGAGAACAGCCATGTGTGGTCAGAGGGAGGACAAAGGGACAGAGGACAGGCAATGAGAAAGATTTAACTGAACACTGCCACCATCATGTTAAAACAGCATTCATTGTGTGACTACAAACCATTTTGGATAAGGACAAACTGAACTGAACACAACAATGAACTGTTGAATTTCCCTCCATCTCAGTCAACAATAATGGAACTGACTTCATCTCCATGAGCTATGTTTTGTATCCACAATAATGAATGTTTTTGTGCATGTTCTGTTTGTGATGATTGTTTATGAAGTATGATTAATGAATAATCAAAAGGGAGAAAGTGTGATAGAAATTTAAGTATAGTCATTGTAAAAAAAGGCCTCCTTGTGGCCCCTGCGAGCCACAGACTTTGACTCTTACTCTCTCTCCTCATTTGCTATGCACCTCACTCTACCTGGACTCTCATCCAATCAGAGGATGCCTTGGACTTTCCTTTGTACAGAAGTTGGCAGTGGCTCGGAGAGTTCGCTACAAGCAGCGTCTGTGTAGTTCCCCTTTTTGAAGTGCTTTAATAGTTGTACCTTTGCTGTCCGCTGATTCTGTGTATTGTGTGCGTCTAGTGCAAGTAAGTGTGTGATCAGTGCGAGTTAATAGTACATTATTTAATTGTATTTTTATGCCTTTGCTTTGCTTAGTTAGCTTTAGCCAACTGCCCTTCGACGCCTTGTGCCTCCCATTTCATTTATATTGTAAAGTTTATATTTGGCAATGTCAAACGGGTTCACTATTTCATTCCTTTGTACTGTGCATTGTGCATCTTCATACTAGCGTTAGTTCTGGCAGTTACAAGTTACGCACTGCGTGCACCTTAATTGGTTGTAGGCCCCGCAGCACATCATGTGGCCGAAGGGCTCCAGCGGCCTTTGTTATTTCTATTCGTGGCCGATAGAGGGAGCCATTCGTGTAATTATTTTCTTAACCACTAGATAGAGCTATTTCTCTGAATGGCTTGTCATTAGGCAAAAGCTGACATTATTAATATTGAGGCTTTTTGCTTCATTTGATTTATGTCAGTTTTACTAGTTTGTAACCGTTTTACCATTGTTCATCATTGTGTGCTATTTGTACATTTACATTCATTCATTGTTGTTTGTATTTCTTCTTGTTTCAGAACCGCACACACATACACATCCATATTCACCATTCATAATAAACATCACTAAATCAAGAGAAGCATCATCGTGATTCTGACCGATCCTGCTGTGGGTTCTAGTGTAACGATCCAGAAAATTTATATATTAAGGAAACCCATCCTTCCTCACAGTCATGTTGTGTATTTAAAAAACATTTGATCTGCGTCAGTCTGCCAGACCCAGACCAGACATTAACATGTGTGAAGGCTCTGTCTCCATCCCACAGGAAACTCACTGTTGTTCTACCTGTCTAAGTGCAAAAGTTCATTATCATATGGGTGTGAAACAAAAGTCACTCTGCTTTGAAATGTATGTAGCATTGTCATTCTGGTATAAAATAGTCAGAGCTCAGATGCTCAGGGTGGTTGGTTGGGTTGTTGAGGCTTGGACTTGAGAGGAGAACTGGGGGAGAGGCCGGGCGGCCACCAGTCTGTGGCCTGGGCAGGCCTGGGCCCTGTCCTGTCAGTATTTGCTGTAACAAACAATACAACTTTTTTCCTGTATTGCAAAACTCACCAAGCTTCGTAAATGGATTACTTTTCATCTACAACTGTAATTTTTTCCACAACACCACCCCTTATTTTTTTCCTAAACCATAACAGCTATAGTATTGTGACTTTCTCTGATTGTGCCCCATTACAAATAAGGCTTCTGTGAATTTTTTCACAGGCCCATGAACAATCGATTGTCTTCTATGAATTTTTGAAAATGAAATTTCAAGAGTGCACTAGAGAGACATTTTGTGAGAGAGTGACTTGATTTGCAAATCATTGCACTCAGCTCACAAATGTGCATAAATGCTGTATTAGCTTTTTCCCAACAAAAACATGTGTGAAAGAGAAATATTTTATTGAAATATTCAGAAATTGTGATTTTGCTGAAAATTCACCCTGACCACACCCAAGGTCATATGCAAAATATAATTGATAATATTTATTTGCACATGGGTTTAGTGAGATTTGGGCAAATTTGAAGTGTTTGTGATGAAAACTGTGCGAGGAGATGTCCTAAATGCTAGGGTGTGCGCTTTTGTCATTCCAGGTTTGATCCAATATGGCTGACTTCCTGTACATTTTAGGGTGGGGCCATAATATCATTTTTGTCATGTCCCAATATGTTTTATTTTTTATGTGAGTTTCAGATTTTTAAGTTGACTTTTTTCCAAGTCGTCTCCCATTGGCCCAATGAAAATCAAAGTGAAGTGCTACTGAGGCTTCTTTCGTTATTTTTACTTTGGGTCTGTTGTGACAATTAGAGCTCGTTGAGTTCTAATTTTTGTCACCACTCACTGGCATGTCGGGGCGTGTTTAGTACTTGATTTTTGCCATTTTCCGGGTTTCAGACGAGGTTTTAATTAGTCCCTTGCCGGGACGTTGTCCCGGGCTCGGGCCTAATAATGGACATTTTTTTCCCACCCATTATTTTTCTCCCAAACCATAACAGCTACAGTCATGTGACTTTCTAACATTGTGCCCCATCACAAATAAGGCCCCTGTGAATTTTTTAACAAGTCCAAGACAAATTGATTGCCTCCTATGAATTTTTGAAAATGAAATTTGAAGAGGGCGCTATAGAGCCAGTTTGTGAGAGAGTGCCTTGACTTGCATATCATTGCTTTCAGCTCACAAATGAGCATAACTTTTGAGTTATGAGTATTAATGAGTATTAACTTTTATTAACTTTTTCCCAACAAAAAATGTGTGAAAGAGATTTTTTTTTTTAAATATTCAAAAATGTGCGATTTTGTTGAAAAATCACCATGACCACACCCAAAGTCATTATCAAAATGTAATTGATAATTACACATGGGTTTAGTGGGTCTTGACAAAATTTGAAGTGTTTGTGATGAAAACTGCGAGGAAATGTCCTAAATGTGAGGGTGTGCGCTTTTGTCATTCCCAGGTTTGATCCAATATTGTCGACTTCCTGTATATTTAAGGGTGGGGCTATAATATCATTTTTGTCATGTCCTGACATGTTCTATTTTTTGATGTGAGTTTGGGATTTTTATGTTGACTTTTTTTGCCCAATGAAAATGAAAGTTTGAGGGGGCACTACCTAGTCGTATTTTGTTATTTTTTTCTCATGGTCTTCAGTGACTATTATAGCTCATCGAGTTCTAATTTCATCACTGCCATGTCGGGGCATGTTTACTACTTGATTTTTGCCATTTTTGCCATTTTCCATGCTCCCTGCGCGGTTTTAGTCCCTTGCTCGGGCTTATAATAACAATAATAATAATATATGTTATTTAGTGAGGCATGTTATCATACTTTTTTTTTTTTTTTGTCAGATTATATCAACACTGATCATCAAACTTTATATAACAGTTTCTCAGTAGTAGTTTCTCTCTATATATATTTTTTTTTATAATACTTCAATATATTACAGCACTATTAAGGGACAATATGTACATTTTTGGTTTTAAATTGTATAAACACATCTGTATCTCTATATATGAAGTAAACATATGCCTTTTGGTGATAACAATTATAATGCTAATTCATTCTTAATTACAAAAACATTGGACATGATGGACAAGTTACTATATTATGTTTTGGTTTCCAAATCAGGACGCAGAATGTGTCTCTCAAGTCTCTCATTTAGGTTTCCAGTTCCAATAATGAAATCCAGTTGGTTTAAACCTAAAATGACTCGTGAATAGGGATGAGACGATATTAAATTTTAGACTCACGTTTATCGTAGCCAAAATAATCGCGATTAACGATATTATTGCGATAATTATTAACCTGTTAACGTTCCGACGGCCCGGGCCTACTTTACAATTTTACAGCAATGTACATACACTTCTGCGTCACCTGCACAAACAATCTACACATCAAATGAAAGCTGCGGCATTTGTCTTTCTGGATATGCAAACCATTTTCACCTGCAATCACCACAGTGCTGACAGGAAAGACGTTTTTACAGAAAAGTCACAAAGTGTGAACCTGGACTTCACTTACCATTGAGCACTCTGGTTCTGTCAAACATCAACATATTCACACAAAGTTGGTCTCATTTGTTCCGTAAAGGACCAGAGAATATAATCCAGTCAAGAAATTATGTCCACAAAATAAGATCCTCCATGTCCAATCTGCTGCAGTAAAGTACTCCAAATATGAAATCTGCTCCGTCACTTTGCAGTTCTTTTGTCGATTTCAGGCATAATAAACTTCTGACAGCGCCAACTTTGTTCCCCAGTGCTAAACACACGTGTCAGCTTGTGATTGACACCAGTGTTGGCCAATAAGGTGGGGGTTGTGGGTTACTGAGGCCGCAGACAGCAAATCAGTGCTACAGATGACTGAAAGTTTACGCCCCACTCTTCCCCTTGTAGAATCAACCAATTACATCACACACATTTAGTGACATTTTCCCCTTACAGCCAATGAGCAGCGGGACAGGATGACGTATCACATGCCATGGTTTTCCGTAAACACACGTACCCGGAAGAAAATGTGTACTCCTCAATGCCATGCTGGCTGTGTCCCAATTCGCCAAACTGGCCTTAGAATCACCACTCAAAGTGTGCATTGAAGGGCAGTTACGTAATTTCCGGCGCGACAAGGGCTGTCTCATTTCAATATATGATAAACCTGCCCTTCCCTTTCCACCGTTTCCATGGAGATCGGACGTAGTGTGTGTGCATCTGTGCACACTTCACGCACTTCTATATCCCATCATGCACCGCGGCTACGCAAAAAAGAGAAGAAAATGGACTCCGTTGCGCAATACATATTCAAATGTTCATACTGGTTTACCTCATCGGACCATGCGCTCTGGCACATTTGTGTTCAGCTGTATGAATTAGAATTAATTTGTCTATTGTTTAAAAGGTGTTGTTTTATTCTGCAGTTTGCATTATTGTAGGTAAAAATATAAGATGTACACACATTAGCGTCTCATCTGTGCGCACAGGTGAGGCGCGCACTGGTACGTTCCTGTGGAAAGTTACGGATCAGACTTTGTTTATTGTCGATATCTGACAGAATATAGTTCAGACAGAGATAAGCACAGAAGCTAACAAGTGTCATTGCTATGACAGAGTGGGCAAACACCAGAACTAACATCTAAACATTGTATTGGAACTGGAAACATGAGGCAGTGTGGTGCTGTAAAGGCGATTATAATCGTGCGGGATGATCGCGATTATAAAAAAAATACCACGAACGATTAATTGCTGACCTTTTTTATCGCGATTAACGATATTATCGTATATCATCCCATCCCTACTCATGAATCCCAGCACCTGCAGCCAGTCATTAATCAGTTCTAGTGCAGCCTCTGCAGGTCAGTGAGTGAATTCTGGAGGTTTTGAGTTTCCATGTGAGGCATAGGCTGTCCTTATACTGAGAATGAGAAAAAATTGTATTCGTCCCATAGACGTATCATGAAATCTGGGAGATGAACCAAAGATAGCATTGTGTTGTTTTTAGTGGATTGTGTTCATTGGTGCAAAAATTATTATTTTTTTCTTACTTCCTCAGTACGGGCTAGCGCCTCCCATCCGTGTGATAACAGGAAGTCAGTTCTGACTAATCAATACCAAACACACACTCATACACACACGTATCTGTACCACAAAGGGCAGCAGACACTCCTGCTGGCGGCTGATGGTGTACACACTGAGCAGGGGGATTCGGCTGGGCCCGTCCAGACTGGCGGTCAGTGACGGCATGTTGTCTAGAGCCTCACAGAGCACCCCGCTTGTAGACGTGGTGCACGTGTCTCTGCCAAAAACCTCGCTACTATTTTGTTGCTATTTTGTTCATTTTTTGTGATTTAAAACCACAAAATCCGCCATATAGTTCTTGATGTACATTGCTTGAGACGTTTCTGACTAGCTTCGATTTATTTAACGAACATTATGACCGAAAAATCATTCGTGACGCGCAGCCGTGCGACAGACAAAGAGGAACCCAGTATGCAAACGCTACTTAAGGAAATTAGAGGGGTGACTTCGAAGATTGATAATATTGAGCAACAGCTGACTTCTAAGGTAGATGGATTACAGATCTCATTGGAGAAAACTCTGAAAGAAGAGCTTAAAAATCTGAAGGATGATTTCGATTTGGAAATTGGCTCTCTCAAAGTCAGAATGCAACAGTTGGAGGAAAAGATAAATGCGCAGCACACTTGCCCTTTAAACATGTTTGATCCAGAGGTCTCTGTGGTGGTGATGGGCTTGCCTTATCATGAAAATGAGAATTTGGCTGAGAAGATTAAAGAAATCATTGAGAATGGCTGTGCTTGTGACCAAGTGGTGACTGTGGTGGCGCTTGAGAGGCTGCGCGCACGAGGAAGCGGCCCCGGCGTGGTGAAAGTGGCATTCGCGTCGGTGAAGGAAAAGGTGGCTGTGCTCCGGGGAAAATTTAACTTAAAATCTAACGATAAGTTTAAGAAGGTGTACATCAAAACTGCGAAATCGCACATGGATCGTGTTATGGAGGAGAACTTTAAGGTGCTTTTGCGGGACCTTCCAAATGGAAAGGATTACTACGTGTCGAGTAATGGAAAACTCCTCAGACGCGGAGCACCTGACGCTGCGCCCCCGCTGCGTGGGGCTGGAGCAGCCGCAGGTGACGAGGCGCGGAGACGCTGAGGAGCTGCTGCTGATTCAGTAAGATTGGATTCATCTTGTTTGTCATTAGTGCACTGGAATGTAAATGGTTGGACAAGTGCAAACTGTAAACTCAGGGTTCTGTTATTACAGACTTTAAATTCCGATATTATTTCTCTTAATGAAACGCACTTGGTTGCTGAAGATGCTATCGAGCTAAGTGGCTACCGCTGGTTTGGAAACAACAGAAAAAAACATATACATGCGCCTAAAGGATCAGGTGGCGTTGGACTTTTAGTTAAAGAAACACTGGTTGAGCAATTTAAAATTAGCGTATTGGATAAGTCAGTGGATGGCACCATAGGAGTGCAGTTTGAACACCGATACACAAAGTACAGGTTTGCGGTATTTTCCTGTTATTTATCTCCAGAAGGATCTAACAGAGGGAAAGACTGTGAGGCATATTTTGCCCGCTTATTGACTCTAATCTACGGCCTGGATGTGGATATTTTGTACATCTGTGGCGATTTTAATAGTCGTATTGGAAATAAAGAGGACTTTATAAGTGACATAGACAATGTTCCACCTCGAGTGGCATTAGATCCTGTTTGTAACAGTCATGGTGATTCATTTCTTGATTTTTTGAAAGATTCAAAGTGTTGTATTTTGAACGGAAGGTTTAATGTGAATGATGATAATTTTACTTCTGTTTCAGTTCGAGGTAAAGCTGTAGTGGATTATATAGTGACACCACATGAATGTTTGGAGTCTTGTCTTTGTTTTAAAGTGATTACAGCCACAGATCTCATGGACCAAAATGCAGCCGCATGCCTTCCCCTTATTGGAGATAGATGCCATATTCCGGATCATTCTTTATTGCTGTTGACTTTTCAAGTGGGCATTCAAATAACACAGAAAAATAGCCCTATCAAATTGCCCAAAAGGAGACTAGGACTGCTCCCTGACACCTTTCTTGCATCTGCTAATTGTCAAAAGACATTATCTGAGTTAATGGACACATTAGAAAGGTACAAAAATGTGCAAGGTTATGTAAATAAATGGTACAGTGAGTTCTGTGAATTTTTAATGAAAGAAATTAATTTCCACCAAAAGCATTCCCAGAAAAAATATTCCTGTCATTCTAATAGTAACGCTAGGTTATTCTGGAATGCCCATCTTCAGAGGTTATGGGATGCTCGTAAATCTGCAGAGAAAGTTTTTCTTAGTTGTAAAGAGTTAAAAAATAAACAGGATTTGAGGGATAATTATAAGCAGACTTTGTCTATTTTTGACAAATATTTCAGAATTTATAAAAGAAGGTTTTCAAAAGGTCAAGCACTAAAAATAGATAATTTGCAGGCAAGTAACCCACAACAATTTTGGAAAATGGTAAATCAATTAGGGCCTCAAAAAGTTAAGAAAATTCCAATGGAAGTTATTGTACATAATGGTGAGGTGGAGCTAAGCAAAGAGAAAGTCATTAAAAAATGGAAAGATGATTTTTCAAATCTCTATGCTGGGGGACCGTCTTCCTCGGATTTTGACTCCATTTTTGGAGAAATCTCAGTTAAACTAAAAGAGGATTTAGAGTTAATTATGGGGCAAGAAAGTTATCAGCCAAATGCATTCCTAAATTCTAATATTACCTTGGAGGAAGTAAGCAATGCTCTGAATAAGGCAAAATTAAGGAAAGCTATGGGAGTAGAAGAAATTTCAAATGAAGTGTTAAAATGCCCACATCTTTTGAACGTCCTTTTTTGTTTATTTAAGTTTTGTTTTGAATATGGTATTGTCCCCTCAACATGGCACAAATCTATAATCATACCCATTCCTAAGTCGGTAAAAAATGATCCCAGAGTGCCTCTTAATTATAGAGGAATCAGTCTTTTAAGTACAGTTTATAAAATTTATTCCAGTATCCTAAATGCCAGATTGACACAGTTTCTTGAAAACACAGAATTGTTGGTGGATGAACAAAATGGATTTAGAAAACACAGAGCTTGTATTGATCATATTTACACTGTTTCAACTATAGTGAGAACTCGACTGGCTGAAAATAAGTCCACTTTTGTTTGTTTCGTGGACTTTAAGAAAGCATTTGATTGGGTCAATAGGGATTTGTTGTGTTTGAAACTTCTTCAGGCCGGGGTTGATGGGAGATTTTATAGAGCATTAAAATCCCTGTATGCAGACTGTATTGGATGTGTTCAAGTGAATGATTTAAGGACCGAGTGGTTTCCTATACCTACTGGTGTAAAACAAGGGGATGTTTTGTCCCCAAGCCTGTTCTCGCTCTTTATAAATGATTTGGCTCTTGAAATCAAACAGCTGGACATTGGGATACACATGGACAGTGATGTTGTGGGCATTCTGCTCTATGCTGATGATGTTGCACTCCTGGCGGAAACAGAAGAGGACCTGCAGCTGATGTTAAACATATTACAACAGTGGTGCTGTAGGTGGAGACTTGCTATAAATCAAGCTAAAACCCAAATAATGCATTTTAGGAGGAAGGCAGCTCCTCAAAGTAAAAAGGTCCTTACATTTGGAATTGTGAATCTTGAGTATGTCCCTCAGTACAAATATCTGGGGTTCACTTTTGATGAATTTATGAGTTTTGACAGTGGGGTAAAAATCCTTGCTGCTTCAGCCAGTCGAGCTCTTGGTTCTGTGATTAACAAAGTGAAAATGTGTAAAGATCTTGGTTATGAAACATATTCAAAGCTGTATGAGGCCTGTGTATCTCCTGTTTTAAATTATGCTGCTGGTGTGTGGGGGGCTAGACAAAGTTCTGCCTTGGATGCTGTGGAAAACCGAGCCATCCGCTGTTTTTTGGGAGTGCACAAGTTTGTCCCAGTTTTGGCTGCACAGGGTGATATGGGTTGGGTACCGGGTTTAATCCAAAGAAAGTGTGATATGGTCAGATTATGGAATCGAATTATTAATCAACTTGATGATAGAGTTTTAAAAAAGGTCTTTGTATGGAGTAAGCCCAAGTCACCCTGGGCAGCAGAGCTACGGGCTGTTTTTGCTGAAGTACAACTTCAGTATGTATTTCATAATAATTTGTCATGTAGCGTAAACAAAATAAGAACAAAACTGATGTCTAATTATGAAGAGCAGTGGCTGAATGGGATCTTGGCTAAACCCAAGTTGCGAACATACATTCAATTAAAAGATACGTTTAAGGCTGAGTTCTATGTCAGAGCAAATTTGAGTAGGAAGCAAAGATCATTGATGGCACAGTTACATACAGGGATCCTTCCTCTGGCTTTAGAAACTGGGAGATTCTCTCAAACCCCTGAAGAAGAAAGACTTTGTGGTTTATGTGAGTTGGGCGAAGTAGAAAGTGAAGCTCATTTTCTGTTGTATTGTCCATTTTACAATGAATTTAGAAATCCTTTATTTGATGAAATGTTCACTCAATGTCCTGAAATGTTCTGGTGTGATGATGACAGCAAGATGAAATGGTTGTTTAATTCTAATGTTTATAAGTTGGTTTTATTTTTATGTAAAGCCTGGAAGAAGCGGCAAATGAGTTTGTTTAAATGAGTTTATTGTTGTTTTGTTTTTGTTTTTGTTTGTTGTATACACGTCTGGACTATTGGACTATTGTATTTTTGTTAATGGTGTCTTATAAGCCCATTTGGGCTCGGCATTCTTTGTATGCAAGACACAATAATAAACTATTCATTCATTCATTCATTCATGTAGAGGACCAACAGGGGGCAGTGCTTCTACCACCAGCACCCAGGCGGGCTGACAGGGGAAAGACCACCCACTCACCAAGCTCACTACTGGGGACACACCTGACGCTTGCTTCCTGTCCATCTAAAAGACAAATCATGAGAATAGATTAGAAATATGTTCACAAAGTGGACACTACTACGGAGCCCCTCATAGGACATTTGCGAAATATAATATTAACGCGTGGCCACGAGATAATATCACGTTCCCACATGATATTATCTTGAGGGAACGAGTTAATTATCACGAGGCAACGAGATAATTAGCACGAGGGAACGAGATAATTAGCACGAGGGAACGAGATAATTATCACGAGGGAACGAGTTAATTATCACGAGGGAACGAGATAATTATCACGAGGGAATGAGATAATTAATATGGAGCCCCGCATAGGACATTTGTTACCTCTTGGTGGCGCACATGTGCTAGAAGTACAGGTAGAAAAGGGAAGCACGGTAAAAAGAAGGGAAGAGAGGCTTGTATGCGATGGATCGGGACAGTCGGGACCTCAAAATCAAGCATTATTTTATGCTGGGGATGAGCTACAATGACATATTAGCAACGCTTGCTTTGGACGGCTATATTTTAAGCAAAAGACATTTGATGAGGATATTACGGACTTATGGACTCTACCGTCGTCAATATGCTAACTTTGAGCTAGTTGTTGACTTCATACTTGGGCAATTGGAAGGACCAGGGAGACTCAATGGTTATCGCTGGATGTATGCCAAGTGTTTGGAACATGGTTTACGAGTCAGGAAGGAAGATGTGAGGTTACTGCTTTCGCTTCTTGATCCTGTCAACGTTCACGCTCGCCAGGGAAGACGTCTCATGAGGCGACGCTATTTTTCATCTGGGCCCAACTTCATATGGCACGCTGATTCTTACGATAAGTTGAAGCCTTACGGAGTTTGCATAAATGGATGCATAGACGGCTATTCCCGGAGGGGTATGTGGCTTAGAGCATCTTTCACTAGCAGCGACCCAAGAGTTATTGGAGGGTATTTTGTTGAGACTATAGAGCATGAAGGTGGTTTTCCAAGGCTTTTACGCACGGACATGGATACGGAGAATGTTGTTCTAAGAGATATTCAACAGTATTTGAGGCGCAATGGACAAGACGAGCGAGCTGGCCCGCAGAGCTTTATCACAGGAGCAAGCACAGCGAATCAAAGGATCGAGAGCTGGTGGGGTCAGTTAAGAAAGGGGGGAATTGAACACTGGATTCAGTTTTTTGCTGACCTTAAAGATGAAGGACATTTCTGCGGGAATTTTCTTGACAAAGCACTGGTCCAGTTTTGTTTCATGTCTATCATTCAGGTAAGCCTGTTGTCTTCCCGGTCCATGTACATCACGTGATATAGTTCTCTGTGGCTACACTGACCATCTGTCCTTGCATATGCGGTCCACCCAAGGCCACGGAGCGGGCACCCCATTCGGTGCTGATGCTGGAAGTGCATGTCGCATGCTTGTCTCGCTGGCCGTGATGAGCAGCCGCATCTGCCTGGCGCTTCAGTCAAATGGGGTGATAGGGCCACAGAAAGACAGCGTATCCACGATCACACTGCCCAGATCTCTCTGCGCAGCACTTAGTACCCGCGCTGAGAGGCGCTTCAATGCCGCCCCACGAGAAAAACATGGGCAAAAACAAGGAGCCTATCCTGTTTCTTTGTGGTGAATTTGTATGAACAGTGGATATGTTGGCCCATTTCCTTGTGGAGCTGCGCTCAGAGCCCTGTGCCAAGTGCCCATTTCTTTTCCCGGGCCCAGGCACCGGGTCCCGCACAGAGGTAAAGCCGCGAGCAAATGAGGGGATCTGGGCAGGGTGATCGTGGATAGGCTGTCTTTCTGTGGCCCTATTACCCCTATTTGAAACCGAGCAGTCAGAGGCAGTGCTAGTATCACTGCTTGAGGCTGCGACAGAACGTGTCTCTAGCGGGACGGGGGAGCGCCCGCTGCGACTGACTCGCTGCGGAGGGCGGCCGGGTTTCTCGGACAGTCTGCTGGCGGATGCCCCTGTTGCTTGCCGACGTGGACACTTTGCACGCCGTCGTAATGGGATTTGTGTGGATATTTGTTTTATTACAACATTCATGAGTTTAATTAACAGCTTTTGGAGCTGTGCGTAAACACGAGAGTAAGGTACGCCCCAAGCAAGCATGCATGGCAGGAGGGGCTCACGAGAATTTGGAGACGAGCATAAGGCGTACACTTTAATCCATTAACAGCACAGAACGGGGTGCGCGCTCCGTAGCCTTGAGTGGACCAGGGATGAGGATGGTCGTGCCGCGCCATACGGTCAGTGTAGCCGGTGGTTTGTGTAGCCACAAACAACTCAACAACGGAGCTTATACCACAATGAAATTGTCTCTAAACGTGACAACCTATACAGCTGCGCCAGCCTCGGACGGTGAGTACCGCTCTGAGCATATCCACGATCTGCCCAGATTTCCTCACCTGCCTGCGGTTTTGCCTCTGCGCATCACCGGGTGCCTGGCCCCGGAAGAGATGCGCTTCACTGGGCACTTGGCCACGGGGCTTTGAACAAGGAAAACATGAACAAAAACGAATATATCAAATTTCCAAACAAGTTCACCACAAGGACTTGTTTTGAATTTAAAACCAAAATTTGAAAACGAACAAATTCCCCCAAAATCCAGATTTTCTATTTAGTCTTTAGATTGGGGGAAACGGGCAACAGCCGTTTTTCTATTTTGGATTTCCCGTTTCAAAAAGAAAATGTATGTATGGTGATTTTATTATAGCTTGTACTATTTTATTAACATATCCATAATTTTGCAGGAGGACCTAAATGACATAAAAAATGTTTGGAACTCACATCGTATCAGGCCTTCAAGAGATACAAGTGTGCCTTCAGGAATACCCAACGTTATGCACCATGCACCTCACCTGTGGGGCACAGTGGACTTTCTTGTACCCTTAAATGAGGACATTTCTGCCTGCAAAGAGCGCTGCAAGTTCCTTACTTCTGTTCCTTGTGATGAAGATGTATTTGATTGTTGCACTATTACAATGGAACAGTTAGGTCAGACTTTTCCAGGCAACAGGACAGAAGCACTTGAACTGTATGTATCACTATGTGATAATATTAGGGCCCAGCTGTCTGAATAAAGTAGATAAAATTGCATGATGGCTGATTTGTTGCCATGTTTTATCAAAACAAAAACACCACAATAAAACAAAGTTTCAACAAAGGTTTATTAACAGGCTGTATTTCAAAGCCTAAACATTATCTTTTAAAACAAAAAGAGCACAAAGCTTTTTCCATTCTGTAATGTGGTAAGACTGAAATAAAATAATGTATTTCTATACATTGTTGTTTTTATAGCTGTGTAATCCAAGTCCAATTAACGCAATAAAACAGCTGTTTCAGTTTGGAATGTGCATATCAAGTACAGTAACTCAAGAGACTAGCTCTTTTAAGTGTAAACATGTCACTTTTGAACCCACCAAGAACAGGTTTTAAGCATTTTTGGCCTTCTTATGCAAATTATGGAAAAAAAAGTTGCATTTATCAGCCACCAAAACAAATTAAAATCCGCAAGAAACAAAAAAATAAAAATGCAACTCTAATGCATCATATAATGTCCATAACCCAGACTGAACTCATGAGTACAGTGTCAAAATCGCTTCTAAGATCTGGATAGTTTTGGTAGTTTATAGGTAGCATCAAAAGAGACCCACATGTGTGTGCTTGAGGCCTACACTGAAACTGGGATGTCTCAATGAACTGAACAGTGATAGGCTGGTCAAATAAAATATCTGCCCCTGTGCAGAAGCGGAGGAAGCATTTAAGCATTTTATTGTCACATTCCCCTATGTATTTCTTTAAGTGTCTGGCCACAGTGTTCTGGAGTGAAGTCATATTTTCTGGAAATTTCAGAAGTTCACGGACACGTCTTGATGTGGGTACACGCTCCTTTGTTATTTCGACAAGTCTTTCAGGATACAAGGTGTCAGCCAGAGTGTTCAATACTGGTTTCCAACATTCTATGACATACATTGGAGTTTGAATAAGTGTTTTATGTGCCAACTGTGACACAATTTCCTTAATTGTGTTCTCTGTAGTGGCAGTCGTGAGCATCTAATACATCAAAAAGTTCCTCTTTGATAACAGAGTCAAATGATTCCAATGCATTTGAGAGAATCTCCTGTTCTTCTTTAGTCACATACAGGAGGAAGCTTTCCGTCAAACTGGTATAGGTTGTGCCATACAGTATTTCTTCCAAAAAAGGAAGGGAGAGAAAAAGAGGGAAATATTGCACACTTTTCCAGCCAACTAAAAGAATCCTTGCCACTGCTTGCCATTCCTGGGCTTGGTATTCATGTCTGAGGTATGGCACTTTCACATTCCTCCCAAGGGTGCATTTGCTATAAAACTCACCCCAGAACTCAGAAAGACAATCCCGAAATACGCCTGAACCCTCACCTTCCTCTATCTGTCCATTGGGGAGCCTTCTTTTGACACTAACATCTTTGTTTATTATTTCAGGTTCAGCAAAGGCTTGTAAAAGCTCAAAGAGGCAATTGCTTCTACTTATGACAAGCACTATCTTTGTCTTTGATACATCCCAAGGCAATGTGTCATCCAGATTGACTGAGTTATTCAAAGATGCCCCCAAAATCACTTCACTCTCAGTTGAATTGTCATGTGATACTGCTGCATTTTCGGTCGCACTCACCTCTGAAATTTCTCCACCTGTATTTTCATGTAGCACCATTGCCAACGCATTTGATTGGTCCACTGCTTCATCAATGAATACAATTTCAGTCTCCTCATTTAGGTCCAAATTAATTATTTCAGCCTCAGATTCTTCTTCTTCTTCTGTTGTAGCTTGAAATAAGCGATGCTTAGTGTAAAGGTACAGTCTGAGCATTTTTACCTTGTTTTTTTTCATATAACTGCTCAACCGTGGTCTCAAGATCAATCTTTTCCTCTAAAAGATCACAAATGCTGCAGTCGTACTCTTCTAACTTCAATGATTTGCACTTTCCATTGGGGAAAAAGAGAGATTCCGCCATTACTTTTATCTCCAAAACCTTAGTGTGTCTGTCAACAGATATGTGTCTGGTACCACCACCTTTTGCTGTGCGCACCTGTTTGTATTGATTATTTTCATTGCTAAAATTCATCCATCCAAGTTCTAGTCTTCTTGTCTTTTTTTTTGCATTCCTATTCCCCATTTGTCTTTGAACATTTTGAATTCTTTTCTCAATACTGGTAGATGAGATCTTTGTTTTTATTTTACCCAGCAGCTGACTCCTTAAAATTCCTGGTTGACTTTGACGGCAAAAAGCCACCACTGCAACTCTGTCCCCAAACCGAGGGATATACTTTGCCAGATCTACATCAGACATGAGGCGAATGACAGAAGAATCAATCTGAAAATAAGCATAACATTAAATAGTTTGATTGTCATCTTAATTTGCAGTAGAAACAATTCTCAATTGGGTATATGTTTTCAATTACTCTTTTGTCTTTTATTTCAGTTAATTACAACACACTCTCACAAAATGGCTGCACTTATTAGAAAATAAGCTACCTTATCATTTTGGAGCTTCAAAATGATCTCTTCCTCCACATTTCGCTTACGTAGGAAAGCAAACAGCTCCTCTTCTTCACTCGCCATTACAAAAGATGCTGTAACACAGCAACACAAAATTAAAAACATTGCCTACAATAAAAAGGCATCCTTAATTTTAATAATCCACACTTAGGCTACTCTCAAGTTGTTATTGGAGTGGGTTAGTTCATAAATTATCCTGGAGCGCCCTCTTGTGACTAAGCGTTATTACTGTTGCAATAAACAATAGCTCCCACATTATCACGTAGCTCTGTCTTTTACTGTAGCCAACACTGATAAACACATAGACATCTCAACAGACTGCTCCAATTCTGTTGGTATCATAGACTGTATAAAGATTCATAAATTGACTGTATATAGTCTATGGCTACCGTATTAACACGTGATTAGCATGGCTGCTAATAAACTTGAAAGTTTAACAACATTTATTAACCATTGCTAAAATCTGTACTCTCACCATACGTGAACAAAGTATCCACGTAAGCAACTTCATTCTTTTTTCTAAGCTTTTTGTGGTTTACCGATGGTTTGCCTGTTGTTTATTTCTTGTTAAAGTGTTGGGGAGATGTTCTTGCTAACCTAGCAGCTAGCTCCGTGTCATTCACGTAACCTAAACATGCACTATTTCTCATTAATACATGCAGTTTTGTGATTTAATGTTATTACCTTCATTTAACAGAACTCTCCGTGGATCGGTGCTCTCCGAGGTGCTCCTTCTGATCCTGCACCTGCTGCACGCAAACTGCGCATGTCTTAATTAAGTCGTTCCCTCAAGAAAATATCTCATTCCCTCACGATAATTATCTCGTTCCCTCATGATAATTAAGTCGTTCCCTCAAGAAAATATCTCGTTCCCTCACGATAATTAAGTCGTTCCCTCAAGAAAATATCTCGTTCCCTCACGATAATTATCTTGTTCCCACAAGATAATATATTTTTTATTTTTTATTTTGTAAATATTACTCTTCTCCTTTCCATCATCTGCGGGGCTCCGTACTTTTCTTATGGAGATACAGTGGGACATTCAATAAGACCTATTGTATTTGTGCTTCCTGTATAGGTATAATCTGATACCCGTGGATCATTATATTATAATTTGGACATTTTTAGTCACAATATTTATTTAAAACAATTTAAAAAGCAAGTCCATTGATTTTTGCATTACAAAACTGCGGTGCCCAATAGGAGCTGATGTCACTGTAAATGTCATTGCAACAAAGGGCTGTGAAGTTGACAGCACCACCAATGAATAGCTACACGTCACAGTATTGAATAGCAGATTTTTTTTTTCATTTGTACTAAAATGACTACACACCAATTAAGAACATAAAACTGGAGAATGAAGTAAGTATAGAGCAGTGAGCATGTACTGGTGGTGGTAAAAATGGGGGTTGATCGGCAAAATGGCATCTTGAAAATAAAACAACCATAACATGGTTAAAAGCTCTGAAAAGTCGATTTTGCATAATAGATCTACTTTAAAGTGCCTGTATTCCATGTATTTGAGTAAAATTAGTATAAATCTTTTAAATGTCCAAAATACGCGTTAGCAGGCTAGTTGTTGTTAGCTTTACAATGATGACACTCTGCTCCGGTCACTGCAAACCCTTTATAAGGAACTAGTTCTTTTAAGATGGTAGAAATCAGGTACATTGCCTTAAGATTCACTTGTCGGACTCAACTCTACTACACCACATACTTAATACATAATCACCATTATTTGGGTCCAATTGAAACTGTTGATATTTGAAACAATGATTTACAGATGATGAACATAGTCAGAACCTTTAGAGGGAATTTTAGCATTTATCTGTTATTTTGTGAGTGATGTTTCAAAGCCATTCTAGATCAGACCACACAGGCATAGCGAAAACTAGATCATTAGAAGACATCCACTATTAACCTGAGAGAAGACTGACTGGTAGGGCTGGATATCAGATGTTGCCGATATGATACAACTTGATATGTAGGCCACGATATGATACATATCTCCATACAGTGCACTTTTGATTCCATTCCCCCCCCCCCCCCCCCCCACACACAGACAAAATAACAATAATAATAATAATAATAATAAAAACTGCAAGCAGTGATAAAGGCCCTCGCCACCCCTTGCGACCGCGGGGTACACGCCACAGTGAAGATCCTGCCTTTCGTTCCCGGTTACATCGCCCCTCCCCCCCAAATCAGCGACTGAGTAATACTACTCCATTCATTCCAATGAGACCATTTATGACATTGTCACGCCTGAACGGTTGGAAATAGAGGTATGTACTTATTGGCTTTTTTGTTCAGTATGATGAGAGGAATATGTGTACCAAATTTCAATGGTCTATGACAAAGTAATTATTTTTCATCCCATTTAACCACAGCCCATGTATTTCAATGAGAAATGTCAGACGTTGCCATGGCAACACCTTTCAAAATAGAGGTATGGTGTTATTGACTTTTTTGTTCAATATAGGAGTAGGGATGTTCATGCCAAATTTCAAATGTTTGTGACAAAGTAATTTTTTTGTGTGTACCATTTAAAATTTCAAGGGGGCGCTGTGGAGCAATGTATTATTTGATATGTGTAAATTGCATATCTATTCACTCAGATCAAGATTTTGAACAAAATGTATATTAATGCCGGGAAATAGGATACTGCATCTGTGAGTTATGGTCACTTTAACACGTCAAAATATTGCTTTTTCTTTGATTGGTGGGCACACCCACATTTTATGATTTAGAAAAATCCAAGACAGTTCCCTATAATCCCAAGTGGGTCTAGTGCATTTTGACCAATTCGCAAGTTTCTTGAAAGAAAATCCGAGGCACAAAAAATTCAAATATGAGTGGTCAAATTTTGAAAGAAATGAGTTCTGCCCACAATGGGCGACTTCCTGTAGGGTTTAGGGTGGGGTCATAATATAATTTTTTACTTGTCTTGGCATGTTCTATGTTTGTACCAAATTTCATTTGTCTACAATGAAAAAGGTCTCTCATTGCCGCAATGTATTTCAAATTTTGAGGTGGCGCTATTGAGTCATTTTGATACGTTAATTTTTTTTAACATCAAAATACAAACTTTTTTGCTAATCTTGAATTTCAGGCCATAGTTTGATGAGTGTAGAGCATCTATTTAGTCTACAACAAAGTCCAGTACTCTGAACCCCATTCATTTCAATGACACATTTATTATGTTACCACGGCAACATAGTTGAAAATAGAGGTATGTTCTCATTGGCTTTTTTGTTCCATATGATGAGAGGAATATGTGTACCAAATTTCAATGGTCTACAACAAAGTAATAATTTTTCATCCCAGTTATCCAAAACCCATGTATTTCAATGAGAAATGTCAGACGTTGCCATGGCAACACCTTTGAAAATAGAGGTATGGTGTCATTGACTTTTTTGTTCAGTATAGGAATAGGGATGTCCATGCCAAATTTCAAATGTTTATGTCGAAGTAATTTTTTTGGTCCAATTCAAAAGTTCAAGGGGGCGCTGTGGAGCAATTTAATGTCTGGCCTGTGTAAATTGTATATCTATGTGTTCAGATCAACAGTTTGAATAAAAAAGTATATTCCTGCCGGGACATAGGACACTAACTGTGTGAGTTACACGCATTTAAAACCTGTAAAAAACGTCTTTTTTCTTTGCAGGCTGGCAACACCCACATTTTATAAATTAGAAAATTCCAAAAGAGTTCCCTATAATTCCACTTGGGTCTAGTAAATTGTGACCATTTTGCAAGTTTCTTGAATGAAAATCCACGGCATAAAAAATCCAAATGTGAGACGTAAAATTTTGAAAAAATGGGGTTCCGCCCACAATGGCCGACTTCCTGTAGGGTTTAGGGTGGGGTCACAATATAATTTTTTACGTGTCTTGACATGTTCGATGTTTGTCCCAAATTTCATTCGTCTACGATGAAAAAGGTCTCTCATTGCCGTAATGTATTTTGATTTTTGAGGTGGCGCTACTACGGTAACATAGTTGAAAATAGAGGTATGTTCTCATTGGCTTTTTTGTTCAGTATGTTGAGAGGAATATGTGTACCAAATTTCAATGGTCTATGACAAAGTAATAATTTTTCATCCCAGTTATCCAAAACCCATGTATTTCAATGAGAAATGCCAGACGTTGCCATGGCAACACCTTTGAAAATAGAGGTATGGTGTCTTTGACTTTTTTGTTCAGTATAGCAATAGGAATGTCCATGCCAAATTTCAAATGTTTATGTCAAAGTAATTTTTTTGGTCCAATTCAAAAGTTCAAGGGGGCGCTGTGGAGCAATTTATTGTCTGACCTGTGTAAATTGTATATCTATGTGTTCAGATCAAGAGTTTGAATAAAAGAGTATATTCATGCCGGGACATAGGACACTAACTGTGTGAGTTACATGCAATTAAAAACTTTAAAAAATGGCTTTTTTCTTTGCAGGCTGGCCACACCCACATTTTATTACTTAGAAAATTCCAAAAGAATTGCTTATAATCCCACATGGGTCTAGTTCATTTTGGCCAATTTGCAAGTTTGTTGAATGAAAATCCAAGGCGCAAAAAATCCAAAAAGCCGCAATGTATTTCAAATTTTGAGGTGGCGCTATTGAGTCATTTTCATACGTTATTTTTTTTTGAACATTAAAATAAATTTTTTTTCACCAATCTTGAAGTTTGGGTCCAATAAAATTGACTTTTCGTTAACGTTCAGGGGGTCAAAAGTGGATTCAAAGTCGCGACCAAAATAATAATAATAATAATTAA
>NC_047143.1:12618114-12670050 GCF_009829125.3 Periophthalmus magnuspinnatus
AACAAAAGACAAATCGGTAGCGCCCCCTTAAACTTTGATTTTCATGGGGCCAATGGGAGCCCGACTCGGAAAAATGTCAACGTAAAAAAACTGGAACTCACATAAAAAAAAAAACTAAAAAACTAAAAAAACACAACATGTCAGGATATGACAAAAATTATATTATGGCCCCCGCCCTAAAATGCACAGGAAGTCGGCCACATTGGATCAAACCCGGGAATGACAAAAGTGCACACCCTCGCATTCATTACATCTCCTCGCACAGTTTGCAAGACCACCACTGCAAATTTGGCCAAATCCCATTAAACCCATGTGTGATTAAAGATTATCAATTACATTTTGAATATGACTTTGGGTGTGGTCATGGTGAATTTTCAACAAAATTGCAATTTGGGAATATTTCAAAAAAATATTTCTCCTTCACACATTTTTCATTGGGAAAACGCTAATACAGCATTTATGCACATTAGTGAGCTGAACGCAATGATATGCAAATCAAGGCACTCTCTCACAAAATGGCTCTCTAGCGCCCTCTTCAAATTTCATTTTCAAAAATTCATAGAAGACAATCGATTTGTCGAGGACCTGTGAAAAAATTCACAGGGGCCTTATTTGAGATTGGGCACAATGTGAGAAAGTCACATGACTGTAGCTGTTATGGTTTAGGAGAAAAATAATAGGTGGGAAATGCGTTTCCATTATTAGGCCCGAGCCCCTACAGGGCGTAGGGCCTATTGCTTCTGCAACGATGAGTGCGAAGCACTCATCGTTGCAGACTGTCTTCACGAAGTTGCGCGCTTCGCGCGCAACTTCGTGGCAGCACCGCGACCTTGCACAGACTCCTGTTTCCTAGCAACCCATGCCGTAGGCATGTTGTCAGCGTCAACATTGAGTCAATTGACTCAATGTTGACGCTGACATGCGTCAACAGGAGTGAATAGCAGGAGTCGTCCCCCCCCCCTGCACAGACTCCTGTGATCCCTAGCAACCCATGCCGTAGGCATGGGACATACATATTTGTTGTTGCTAGCATGTCAGCGTCAACATTGAGTCAATGGGCGAAGCCCTTTGACTCAATGTTGACGCTGACGCAGCGCGAAGCGCTCATGTCCCCAAACACACTCCTGGCATCGAGCCCTATCCAAGCCCCCATGCCGCAGGCATGGGCCATACTTATAACTGCTAAAATGAATGGAAGTCAATGGGAGGTCAATGGCGGACCCCGACGTCATGGCGAATGACGAGCGCGTTACGCGCTCGTCATTCGCCATTGACCCCACGGTAACGTGGGGAAGGTCGAGAGCTTTCAAAAAACGTATAATATGTGTTTCTAATGTTATCGGATATATTGTTTTTGCTAAAAATATTATTATTATTTTTTTTTTAGGCCCGAGCCCCTACAGGGCGTAGGGCCTATTGCTTCCGCAACGATGAGTGCGAAGCACTCATCGTTGCAGACTGTCTTCACGAAGTTGCGCGCGAAGTTGCGCGACTCCTGTGTCCTAGCAACCCATGCCGTAGGCATGGGTTTTCATATTTGTTGTTGCTAGTATGTCAGCGTCAACATCGAGTCAATGGGCGAAGCCCATTGACTCGATGTTGACGCTGACATGCGTCAACAGGAGTGAATAGCAGGAGTCGTACCCCCCTGCACAGACTCCTGTATCCCAGCAACCCATGCCGTAGGCATGGGACATGCATATTTGTTCTTGCTAGCATGTCAGCGTCAACATTGAGTCAATGGGCGAAGCCCATTGACTCAATGTTGACGCTGACGCAGCGCGAAGCGCTCATGTCCCCAAACACACTCCTGGCATCGAGCCCTATCCAAGCCCCCATGCCGCAGGCATGGGCCATACTTGTTACTGCTAAAATGAATGGAAGTCAATGGGAGGTCAATGGCGGACCCCGACGTCATGGCGAATGACGAGCGCGTCAGCGCTCGTCATTCGCCATTGACCCCACGGTGACGTGAAAGTCGAGAGCTTTCAAAAAACGTATAATATGTCATTCTAATGTTATCGGATATATTGTTTTTGCTAAAAATATTATTAGGCCCGAGCCCCTACAGGGCGTAGGGCCTATTGCTTCCGCAACGATGAGTGCGAAGCACTCATCGTTGCAGACTGTCTTCACGAAGTTGCGCGCGAAGCGCGCAACTTCGTGGCAGCACCGCGACCTTGCACAGACACCTGTGTCCTAGCAACCCATGCCGTAGGCATGGGTTTGCATATTTGTTGTTGCTAGCATGTCAGCGTCAACATTGAGTCAATGGGCTTCGCCCATTGACTCAATGTTGACGCTGACGCAGCGCGAAGCGCTAATGTCCCCAAACACACTCCTGGCATCGAGCCCTATCCAAGCCCCCATGCCGCAGGCATGGGCCATACTTGTTACTGCTAAAATGAATGGAAGTCAATGGGAGGTCAATGGCGGACCCCGACGTCATGGCGAATGACGAGCGCGTTAGCGCTCGTCATTCGCCATTGACCCCACGGTGACGTGGGGAAGGTCCAGAGCTTTCAAAAAACGTATAATATGTGTTTCTAATGTTATCGGATATATTGTTTTTGCTAAAAAATATTATTATTATTTTTATTATTTTTATTTCTTCTTTCATCTGCTCTTTGAGCAGGAATTTCACCCCCTGAACATATTCAAAAACTCACCAAATTTTGCCCACAATTCAGGTCTGCTGAAAAATTTATTTTTTTATGTGGTGCATCATTGGGCATAAAAAAATGGCGCGACAGCGCCCCTTGCAAAAGTCAAATTTTCGAGCGTCAATGGGAGACGTCGACGTCAACTTTTTCATACAGCCACGAAATTCGGTACATGCATTCTTCAAGTGATGCCAAACAAAAAATATTATTATAGCCACGCCCTCTGACACACCGGAAGTCGGCCATCTTTGATTGAAAATTCCAAAATGCTGAGTCAGCGTTTTCGCTGACCTCGCATTTTCGTCAACTCCTCTGAAGGCGCTTCACCGGCTGGGCTGAAAATCACTGTACATCATCTAGACAAGTGGGGCATCAAAAGTTATCCAATTTATGATGATCCCATTTACGGTTTCCGTGCGGCGAAGCCGCAAAATTCCATCGGAATTTTTGCAATTTTCAAAAGTCAAAATTTGCTCCCGTTTGCGCATGCAAAGTCCGATTTTGCTCAAATTCGAATCAGTTGTAAAACTTTCCGGCCTAAAGCTACTCATTGTGACAAAAAATAAATTGGCGCGATAGCGCCCCCTACAGAACATTTAATAAATTTGTATGGAAGGCCAAAAATTTAGTTTTCCCAAATGTTACCAAATTTGACACAAAATTCCATTGGGTCATCCCAATCAATAAAGCCAATCAGACCTATGTCGTCTTTTGCACCGTGTTGCCATGGCGATGCGTCAAACTGCCAATGTTATCCTAATGGGAAACCTCCCAATTTTTCCCATTCATGGGAAAAATATTAGTTTCATGGAATAATGTGAAATTTGGAACCATGACTCCTCATGTCATCCTGATCAAAAAAGTCAATCAGACCCTTGTCATATTTTTCACTGGGTTGCCATGGCGATGCGCGAAAGCGCCCATGTTATCCTAATGGGAAAATTTCCAAATTTTCGTACATTTCAAAGTCTTATAACGACTTATTACCGTCAACGACGGACATAAAATTTTGCACAGTGATTCTTCAGGTCGTCCCCGACAAAAAAGTCCAACGGGCCAAGTTTGTATTTTGCACGGTGTTGCCATGGCGATGCCTGCAAAGCCCATGTTTTTGCATTTTGTGCATCAGCACTTCCCATGTGTTTTGACTTGTTTGGTGACAAGTGCAGCCCAAAGCCGCAATAAAAAAGGGACAAGTGGCGCGTTAGCGCCACCCACAGGGAGTGCCGGGTCGGCCGAGTGCGAAGCATGGCCCGCGAGGGCCGTTCGATGCCGCTTGCGGCTTTAATTATTTTTATTATTATTATTTTTATTTCTTCCTCTTCTGCTCTTTGAGCAGTAATTTGACCCCCTGAACATATTCAAAAACTCACCAAATTTTGCCCATAATTCAGGTCTGGCGAAAAATTTATTTTTTTATGTAGTGCATCATTTGGCATAAAAAAATGGCGCGACAGCGCCCCCTGCAAAAGTCACTTTTTTGACGTCAATGGGAGACGTCGACGTCAACTTTTTCATACAGCCACGAAATTCGGTACACGCATTCTTCAAGTGATGCCAAACAAAAAATATTATTATGGCCACGCCCTCTGACACACCGGAAGTCGGCCATCTTGGATTGAAATTTCCAAAATGCCGAGTCAGCGTTTTCGCTGACCTCGCATTTTCGTCAACTCCTCTGAAGGCGCTTCACCTGCAAGGCTGAAATTCACTGTACATCATCTAGACAAGTGGGGCATCAAAAGTTATCCAATTCATGATGATCCCTATTACAGTTTCCGTGCGGCGAAGCCGCAAAATTCCATCGGAATTTTTGCAATTTTCAAAAGTCAAAATTTGCTCCCGTTTGCGCATGCAAAGTCCGATTTTGCTCAAATTCGAATCAGTTGTAAAACTTTCCGGCCTAAAGCTACTCATTATGACAGAAACTAAATTGGCGCAATAGCGCCCCCTACAGAACATCTAATATATTTGTATGGAGGACCGAAAATTTAGTTTTCCCAAATGTTACCAAATTTGACACACAATTCCATTGGGTCATCCCAATCAATAAAGTCAATCAGACCTATGTCGTCTTTTGCACCGTGTTGCCATGGCGATGCGCCAAATTGCCAATGTTATGCTAATGGAAAATCTCCCAATTTTTCCCATTCATGGGAAAAATATTAGTTTCATGGAATAATGTGAAATTTGGCACCATGACTCTTCATGTCATCCTGATCAAAAAAGTCAATCAGACCCAAGTCATATTTTTCACTGGGTCGCCATGGCAATGCGCGAAAGCGCCCATGTAATCCTAATGGGAAAATTTCCAAATTTTCATGCATTTAAAAGTCTTTTAACGATTTATTCACTTCATTGAGGAATGGGAAATTTGGCACAGTGATTCTTCAGGTCGTCACCGTCAAAAAAGTCCAGGGGGCCAAGTGTGTATTTTGCACGGTGTTGCCATGGCGATGCCTGGAAAACCCATGTTTTTGCATTTTGTGCATCAGCACTTCATATGTGTTTTGACTTGTTTGGTGACAAGTGCAGCCCAAAGTCGCAATAAAAAAGGGACAAGTGGCGCGTCAGCGCCACCCACAGGGAGTGCCGGGTCGGCCGAGTGCGAAGCACGGCCCGCGAGGGCCGTTCGATGCCGCTTGCGGCTTTAATTAGGCCCGAGCCCCTACAGGGCGTAGGGCCTATTGCTTCCGCAACGATGAGTGCGAAGCACTCATCGTTGCAAACTGTCTTCACGAAGTTGCGCGCGAAGCGCGCAACTTCGTGGCAGCACCGCGACCTTGCACAGACTCCTGTGTCCTAGCAACCCATGCCGTAGGCATGGGACATGCATATTTGTTCTTGCTAGCATGTCAGCGTCAACATTGAGTCAATGGGCGAAGCCCATTGACTCAATGTTGACGCTGACGCAGCGCGAAGCGCTCATGTCCCCAAACACACTCCTGGCATCGAGCTCTATCCAAGGCCCCATGCCGCAGGCATGGGCCATACTTGTTACTGCTAAAATGAATGGAAGTCAATGGGAGGTCAATGGCGGACCCCGACGTCATGGCGAATGACGAGCGCGTTAGCGCTCGTCATTCGCCATTGACCCCACGGTGACGTGGGGAAGGTCCAGAGCTTTCAAAAAATGTATAATATGTGTTTCTAATGTTATCGGATATATTGTTTTTGCTAAAAATATTATTATTTTTATTTTTTTTTTTTTTTTTTTTTTATTTCTTCCTGTTCTGCTCTTTGAGCAGTAATTTGACCCCCTGAACATATTCAAAAACTCACCAAATTTTGCCCATAATTCAGGTCTGGTGAAAAATTTATTTTTTTATGTGGTGCATCATTGGACATAAAAAAATGGCGCGACAGCGCCCCCTGCAAAAGTCAAATTTTTGACGTCAATGGGAGACGTCGACGTCAACTTTTTCATACAGCCACCAAATTCGGTGCATGCATTCTTCAAGTGATGCCAAACAAAAAAGATTATTATGGCCACGCCCTCTGACACACCGGAAGTCGGCCATCTTGGATTGAAAATTCCAAAATGCCGAGTCAGCGTTTTCGCTGACCTCGCATTTTCGTCAACTCCTCTGAAGGCGCTTCACCTGCAGGGCTGAAAATCACTGTACATCATCTAGACAAGTGGGGCATCTAAAGTTATCCAATTTATGATGATCCCTTTTACGGTTTCCGTGCGGCGAAGCCGCAAAATTCCATCAGAATTTTTGAAATTTTCAAAAGTCTAAATTTGCTCCCGTTTGCGCATGCAAAGCCCGATTTTGCTCAAATTCGAATCAGTTGTAAAACATTTCGGCCTAAATCTAATGTTTGTGAAAGAAATAAATTTGGCGCGACAGCGCCCCCTACAGAATAACAAATAAATTTGTATGGAAGGCTGAAAATTTAGTTTTTCTAAATGTTACCAAATTTGACACAAAATTCCATTGGGTCATCCCAATCAATAAAGTCAATCAGACCCATGTGTTTTTTTGCACCGTGTTGCCATGGCAATGCGCCAAAGTGCCAATGTTATCCTAATGGGAAACCTTCCAATTTTTCCCATTCATGGGAAAAATATTAGTTTCATGGAATAATGTGAAATTTGGCACCATGACTCTTCATGTCATCCTGATCAAAAAAGTCAATCAGACCCAAGTCATATTTTTCACTGGGTTGCCATGGCGATGCGCGAAAGCGCCCATGTTATCCTAATGGGGAAATTTCCAAATTTTCGTACATTTCAAAGTCTTATAACGACATATTACCGTCAACGACGGACATAAAATTTGGCACAGTGATTCTTCAGGTTGTCCCCGTCAAAAAAGTCCTGGGGGCCAAGTTTGTATTTTGCACGGTGTTGCCATGGCGATGCCTACAAAACCCATGTTTTTGCATTTTGTGCATCAGCACTTCCCATGTGTTTTGACTTGTTTGGTGACAAGTGCAGCCCAAAGCCGCAATAAAAAAGGGACAAGTGGCGCGTCAGCGCCACCCACAGGGAGTGCCGGGTCGGCCGAGTGCGAAGCACAGCCCGCGAGGGCCGTTCGATGCCGCTTGCGGCTTTAATTTTTATTTCTTCTTCCTTCTGCACTTTGAGCAGGAATTTCACCCCCTGAACATATTCAAAAACTCACCAAATTTTGCCCAAAATTCAGGTCTGCCGAAAAATTTATTTTTTTATATGGTGCATCATTGGGCATAAAAAAATGGCGCGACAGCGCCCCCTGCAAAAGTCAAAATACATTGCGTCAATGGGAGACGTCCCGACGTCAACTTTGGCGTAGAGCCACGAAATTCGGTACACGCATTCTTCAAGTGATGCCAAAAAAAAAAGATTATTATAGCCACGCCCTCGGATGCACCGGAAGTCGGCCATCTTGGATTGAAAATTACAAAATGCCGAGTCAGCGTTTTCGCTGACCTCGCATTTTCGTCAACTCCTCTGAAGGCGCTTCACCTGCAAGGCTGAAATTCACTGTACATCATCTAGACAAGTGGGGCATCAAAAGTTATCCAATTCATGATGATCCCTATTACGGTTTCCGTGCGGCGAAGCCGCAAAATTCCATCGGAATTTTTGCAATTTTCAAAAGTCAAAATTTGCTCCCGTTTGCGCATGCAAAGTCCGATTTGGCTCAAATTCAAATCAGTTGTAAAACTTATGGGCCTAAAGCTACTCATTATGACAGAAACTAAATTGGCGCGATAGCGCCCCCTACAGAACACCTAATATATTTGTATGGAAGGCCAAAAATTTAGTTTTCCCAAATGTTACCAAATTTGACACAAAATTCCATTGGGTCATCCCAATCAATAAAGCCAATCAGACCTATGTCGTCTTTTGCACCGTGTTTCCATGGCGATGCGCCAAACTGCCAATGTTATCCTAATGGGAAACCTCACAATTTTTCCCATTCATGGGAAAAATATTAGTTTCATGGAATAATGTGAAATTTGGCACCATGACTCTTCATGTCATCCTGATGAAAAAAGTCAATGGGACCCATGCAATTTGTTTCACTGGGTTGCCATGGCGATGCGCGAAAGCGCCCATGTTATCCTAATGGGAAAATTCCCAAATTTTCATGCATTTCAACGTGTTATAACGACTTATTACCGTCAACGATGGACATAAAATTTGGCACAGTGATTCTTCAGGTCATCCCCGTTGAAAAAGTCCGGGGGGCCAAGTTTGTATTTTGCACGGTGTTGCCATGGCGATGCCTGGAAAAAACAAATTTTGCCATTTTGTGCATCAGCACTTCCAATGTGTTTTGACTTGTTTGGTGACAAGTGCAGCCCAAAGCCGCAATAAAAAAGGGACAAGTGGCGCGTTAGCGCCACCCACAGCAAGTGCCGGGTCGGCCGAGTGCGAAGCACGGCCCGCGAGGGCCGTTCGATGCCGCTTGCGGCTTTAATTTTTTTTATTTTTTTTATTCTTTCTTCTGCGCTTTGAGCAGGAATTTGACCCCCTGAACATTTTCAAAAACTCACCAAATTTTGCCCAAAATTCAGGTCTGCCGAAAAATTTATTTTTTTATGTGGTGCATCATTGGGCATAAAAAAATGGCGCGACAGCGCCCCCTGCAAAAGTCAAAATACATTGCGTCAATGGGAGACGTCGCGACGTCAAGTTTGGCGTAGAGCCACGAAATTCGGTACACGCATTCCTCAAGTGATGCCAAACAAAAAAGATTATTATGGCCACGCCCTCTGACGCACCGGAAGTCGGCCATCTTGGATTGAAAATTCCAAAATGCAAAGTCAGCGTTTTCGCTGACCTCGCATTTTCGTCAACTCCTCTGAAGGCGCTTCACCGGCTGTGCTGAAAATCACTGTACATCATCTAGAGAAGTGGGGCATCAAAAGTTATCCAATTTATGATGATCCCTTTTACGGTTTCCGTGCGGCGAAGCCGCAAAATTCCATCAGAATTTTTGCAATTTTCAAAAGTCAAAATTTGCTCCCGTTTGCGCATGCAAAGTCCGATTTTGCTCAAATTCGAATCAGTTGTAAAAATTTCGGGCCTAAAGCCACTCATTATCACAGAAACTAAATTGGCGCGATAGCGCCCCCTACAGAAAATTTAATAAATTTGTATGGAAGGCCAAAAATTTAGTTTTCCCAAATGTTACCAAATTTGACACAAAATTCCATTGGGTCATCCCAATCAATAAAGCCAATCAGACCTATGTCGTCTTTTGCACCGTGTTGCCATGGCGATGCGCCAAACTGCCAATGTTATCCTAATGGGAAAACTCCCAATTTTTCCCATTCATGGGAAAAATATTAGTTTCATGGAATAATGTGAAATTTGGCACCATGACTCCTCATGTCATCCTGATTAAAAAAGTCAATCAGACCCAAGTCATATTTTTCACTGGGTTGCCATGGTGATGCGCGAAAGCGCCCATGTTATCCTAATGGGAAAATTTCCACATTTTCGTACATTTCAAAGTCTAATAACGACTTATTATCGTCAACGACGAACACAAAATTTGGCACGGTGATTCTTCAGGTCGTCCCCGTCAAAAAAGTCCGAGGGGCCAAGTTTGTATTTTGCACGGTGTTGCCATGGCGATGCCTGGAAAACCCATGTTTTTGCATTTTGTGCATCAGCACTTCACATGTGTTTTGACTTGTTTGGTGAAGAGTGCAGCCCAAAGCCGCAATAAAGAAGGGACAAGTGGCGCATTAGCGCCACCCACAGGGAGTGCGGGGTCGGCCGAGTGCGAAGCACGGCCCGCGAGGGCCGTTCGATGCCGCTTGCGGCTTTAATTTCTTCTTTCTTCTGCTCTTTGAGCAGGAATTTGACCCCCTGAACATATTCCAAAACTCACCAAATTTTGCCCATAATTCAGGTCTGGCGAAAAATTTAATTTTTTATGTGGTGCATCATTGGACATAAAAAAATGGCGCGACAGCGCCCCCTGCAAAAGTCAAATTTTTGACGTCAATGGGAGACGTCGACGTCAACTTTTTCATACAGCCACGAAATTCGGGACATGCATTCTTCAAGTGATGCCAAACAAAAAAGATTATTATGGCCACGCCCTCGGACGCACCGGAAGTCAGCTATCTTGGATTGAAAATTCCAAATTGCCGAGTCAGCGTTTTCGCTGACCTCGCATTTTTGTCAACTCCTCTGAAGGCGCCTCACCTGGAGGGCTGAAAATCACTGTACATCATCTAGACAAGTGGGGCATCAAAAGTTATCCAATTCATGATGATCCCTTTTACGGTTTCCGTGCGGCGAAGCCGCAAAATTCCATCGGAATTTTTGCAATTTTCAAATTTCAAAATTTGCTCCCGTTTGCGCATGCAAAGTCCGATTTGGCTCAAATTCGAATCAGTTGTAAAACTTTCGGGCTTAAAGCTACTCATTATGGTAGAAACTAAATTGGCGCGATAGCGCCTCCTACAGAACACCTAATAAATTTGTATGGAGGACCGAAAATTTAGTTTTCCCAAATGTTACCAAATTTGACACAAAATTCCATTGGGTCATCCCAATCAATAAAGTCAATCAGACCTATGTCGTCTTTTGCACCGTGTTGCCATGGCGATGCGCCAAACTGCCAATGTTATCCTAATGGGAAACCTCACAATTTTTCCCATTCATGGCAAAAATATTAGTTTCATGGAATAATGTGAAATTTGGCACCATGGCTCTTCATGTCATCCTGATCAAAAAAGTCAATCAGATCCATGTCGTATTTTTCACTGTGTTGCCATGGCGATGCGCGAGAGCGCCCATGTTATCCTAATGGGAAAATGTCCAAATTGTCGTACATTTCAAAGTCTTATAACGACTTATTACCGTCAACGACGGACATACAATTTTGCACAGTGATTCTTCAGGTTGTCCCCGTCAAAAAAGTCCAGGGGGCCAAGTTTGTATTTTGCACGGTGTTGCCATGGCGATGCCTGGAAAAAGCCAAATTTTGCCATTTTGTGCATCAGCACTTCCGATGTCTTTTCACTTGTTTGGTGCCAAACGGAGTCCAAAGCCGCAATAAAACAGAGGCAAGTGGCGCGTCAGCGCCACCCACAGGGAGTGCCGGGTCGGCCGAGTGCGAAGCACGGCCCGCGAGGGCCGTTCGATGCCGCTTGCGGCTTTAATTATTATTATTCTTTATTATTTTGCTCGCGACTTTGAATCCACTTTTGACCCCCTGAATGTTAACGAAAAGTCAATTTTATTGGACCAAAAATTCAAGGTTGGTGAAAAATTAATTATTTTGATGTTCAAAAAAATTAATGTTTCAAAATAACTGAATAGCGCCACCTCAAATTTTGAAATACATTGCGGCAATGAGAGACCTTTTTCATCGTAGACAAATGAAATTTGGTACAAACATAGAACATTTAGAGACAAGTAAAAAAATATATTATGATCCCAACCTAAACCCTACAGGAAGTCGACCATTGTGGGTGGAACCCCATTTTTTCAAATTTTAACTCTAACATTTGGATTTTTTATTCCGTGGATTTTCATTCAAGAAACTTGCAAAATGGTCACAATTTACTAGACACATGTGGGATTATAGGGAACTCCTTTGGATTTTTCCAAGGCAGGATCTCCGGGGTGGCATGATCTCCGTGGTCGCAAGGGGTGGCGAGGGCCTTTATCACTGCTTGCAGTTTTAATTCTTCTTTATTATTTTGGTGGCCTGATTGAAGCCACTTTTGACCCTCTGAACGTTAATGAAAAGTCAATTTTATTGCACCCAAAATTCAAGACAGGTGTGAATTATTTATTTATTTATTTATTTTTACCTGTGTTTATAAAAAATATTGAGCAATGATTCGGTAGCGCCCCCTAAAACTCCAATGCATTATTTTTTGCAAAATTTGACATAGATATTTGAAATTTGGCACATACATCCTCCATGACATACTGATCAAAAAAGCCAATGAGAACATTCCTCTATCTGCAACTATGTTACCGTGGTAATATAATAAATGTGTCATTAAAATACATGGGTTCAGAGTACTGGACTTTGTTGTAGACTAAATAGATGCTCTACACTAATCAAAATATGGCTTGAAATTCAAAACCGTTTTCATCATAGACAAATGACATTTGGTACAAACATAGAACATGTCAAGTCAAGTAAAAAATTATATTATGATCCCACCCTAACCCCTACAGGAAGTCGGCCATTGTGGGCAAAACGCAATTTTTCCAGAATTTTAACTCTCACATTTGGATTTTTTACTTTGTGGATTTTCATTAAAGAAACTTGCAAAATGGTCACAATGAACTAGACCCATGTGGGATTATAGCCTACTCTCCTGCATTTTTTATTTTTTTATTTATAAAATGTGGGTGTGGCCAGCCTGCAAAGAAAAAAGATGTTTTTTGAAGTTTTAAATGACCCGTAACTCAAACATGCAGTGTACTATTTCCCGGCATTAATATACGTTTTGTTTAAAATCTTATTAGGATAGATATGCAATTTACACATGTCAAATATTACATTGCTTCACAGCGCCCTCTTGAAATTTTAAATGTTATGCAAAAAAAATTACTTTGTCACAAACATTTGAAATTTGGCATGGACATCCGTATTCCTATACTGAATAAAAGAGTTAATGACACCATTCCTCTATTTTCAAATGTGTTGCCATGGCAACGTCTGACATTTATCATTGAAATACATGGGTTTTGGTTAACTGGGATGAAAAATAATAATACTTTGTCATAGACCATTGAAATTTGGTACACATATTCCTCCCACCATACTGATCAAAAAAGCCAATGAAGACATACCTCTATTTCCAACCGTGCAGGCGTGAAAATGTCATAAATGGTCTCATTGGAATTAAACATAGATAGGTATTAGGCAGTGTTCACCAGCAATCTGACCAGAACTGCAGAAGTTTCTTGGATGAGTGGTGAAACATATTCATTCTAAAATTTTTGTCCACTTGACATAATTGTATTTTTCTTTTGCTATGGATCATACCTGAACGACGGAGGGATTACACAGACATTGAGAGGTAGAAGTATTCTGTTTTACAATTCACCCTTACCTCATGTATTTTTGTAGTTTCATTTCCAACTTTTTTCCACAAACATCCACTTAACTGTTGTGATGATATGATAAACATTTATTGCAGATAGTATCCCACCAAATCAAGTCTAAAAACCTGAAAAGTGTTATATGCACTTACTGTTTCTAGTAATAGAAACAGATCCACTTGTGGTTAGTGCCTGCTGTGTAGAGGGGTGGGTTTTTCCTCTTTATACAACATATTGTTTGTTAAATGAGGTTTTGTCATTAGCTTAAAGACAGCCAACACCCTGCTCATTATCACAAGACTACTGCTACTACTGCTTTTATGGTTTTATTAACACCATAAAGAATATTGTTGACACTCACAAACCTTTATCACTGTCTACGCGTAGTGTTTCTTCTTATAAACGTTTGGTTCTATTTTTGTGTGTGCTTTTTTGTGGAGATTTTGTAATTGTTTTGATGTTGCACTTACTTTGAAATACACTCATATGAATTTGTCTTATGGCTGTGTTGACTCCAGACCAACTCATTGAAAGAGCTCTACTGATCAAATGCAGAATTGAGTATATTTAAAGGGCCTGTACCCAGTTTTTAGCCATGTATTTGAGCAAATTTGGCCTTGTCCTAATACAGATACATTGAATAAGCAGCTCTTGACATCTGAGGCTTTGTACTGTCTCCATCTAATTATAAAGTGTTTTACTGTGCGATAATCAGGAAGCGTGCAGTTAGCATGCTTGTTGTTGTTGTCATTCCTGTGATGGCAAACTCTGCTGGTCTCTGAGAGTTGTGAAAAGAGTTTATAATCTCATCGCGGTGAATAATTAGGATGCTCATTATGCATAAGCTAAGTGAGGAATAACTTTGGACAACTGCAAACCATTTACAAAGAACTAGTTTCGTTTTTCACATGTTTACAACAGTAGAAATCAGATACAGCACCTTTTAAAGAAATATCTTAAAAATATTGAACCCACAAACCCACTTGTTAACTGTCTACTTGACACCCGTAAACGTATCACCATATCTTTTGTTTTGGCATGATGGCACAATGTTTAGTACTTCAGCCTTAATATTCCATAGGGAAATTTGTCCTGTGCATTTGACCTATCCTTCAATGCTGCTGAGGCAACCATTCAGGAACAGTGGGTGCTGCAGTGCAATGCTCAAGATCCATCTCCAGATCTTCAGCTAGGCTTGGTCAACTTAGCTGAAGAATAGAACAACAGTGTTGGGTTGATAGGGAAAACTGATGTGGCAGGAGAAAACCCACCCAGCCAGAGCAAACACACATGCAATCTCCACACAGAAAGGCCTAAGAGGCCCAAGACCTTCTTGTTGTGAAGCATGAGGGATAGCCACTGTGTCAAATCCATGTTCTCTGTGTCAGCATAGGTTTCCTCTAGGTACTCTGAAATGATTAATTGTAAAGATATTAGTATAAGGTCCCAAACCAAACAAAAAGTTAACCCAGACATTTTGTCCTAGTCATCCACCTCAACGTTAAACTGTCAAAATTGACCATGTTTCCATAAGATTTTAAGATACTGTCGTAACGTCAGGCAGGAGGGACCAAAAAGAGCTCAGGGAAGTGATAACAGTGTTCATTTACAAAAAGTGCAAAGTGCAAAAAAATTACCGTAGATCAAATGATGAATCGGGAGTGGGGTATATGCCGTGGTCCAAGGGTAGAGTGTGAGCAGCAGAGTCTGAGACAGGACGGACTGTACCGGTAGAGAAGAGCAGGGTCGGAGGTGGGAGAGCTGAGTGGGTCCAGGGAGTGGAAGCTGGTCAGGAGCAAAATATCCAGTTTAGCAAAGGCAACAAGCAAAAACATGAACGGAGCCAAGCAAGGAGTACCACAGAGATACACGGACAATCTGGTGCTGGGTGTCAGGTCCTGGTTCCTCTTATCCTTCCCAGGTGCAGATGATTGTCGATTAGCCCCAGGTGTGTGCAGGAGGAGCCAAAATCTCTGCCCAGCTCCAGCCTCAGACACAGGAGGGAGGGCGGAAAGTGCAAAAAATGGCAGGACCGACAGGGATCATGACAGATAGCAAGTTTGAAACAAACCATTTTTCCAAACCTCTTTACTTTACTTGTTGTATTGTTATGACCAGAGCAATGTTACTGAATATATGTGCAGTATATTGATCCCGTGAGACTGAGATGTTGCTCTTTAGGTTGTGAAACCCCCTTTATAGTTGTCATCTGTGAAAGGCAAGCTAGGTGGGCTGATAAAGCAGTTTTTCCATGTTATCTGGAGCAGTGTGTTGACTGGAGAATGTATAGGGTTTGCACAGGGTGGGTGGGTCTGGCTCATGTGCATTAACCTACAGCAGGCTCTGGGCTGTCATGTGCTCCTCACCACTTAAGCACTCACAGTATGGACATGTTAGTACAATCAGCTAATGTGGAGTCCGGGGTTGTGTTTATTGCTACAGATGCAAAGTGGATTGTCTTTTAAGGGCCTAAATAATGTTGTTTCCTGATCAAAACCATACCTCAGTGGTGTTTTGTTTCATTCACGCATGTTTAACTCACAAATCCAGTATATTTATAATCTCTCAAACTGAAAAAATCTGTTCCAACTTGTTGATCTCAATAAAATTCGTACGAGAAATCCTTGTCTCTGAAATATAAGTGTAAACATATACCATTTGTAGGAGTTAGTACATATGTAGATTTTTATTCTGTATTTTGTTCATTGTAAACCACTATATCTAAAGTCTAGTGTCTAAATCATTGGAATAATGTCAAATGAGTGCAGAGCAGTGGGCAGAGATAGGGGCCAGGTCAAAACAAAGAGTACTTAAACCTCAAATGCAGGACAGAATTACACATACATGTATGAGCCATTCAAAATACCACTATGTGTAAGCTGATGATGAGTGGACACTGTGATAGAACAGTTATACTTTACAGTAGTGTTATCACAATACTAAAATTTCAAACTCTATTTCAATACTAAGGAATAGACTTGATACTTGGTACTGATTCCAAAACCATGATGATACTAAACACACTCTTTCTGTAAACAATTGAATGTGATTTTCAACATTAAATGTTGTCACGATGCACGTAAGCCTCGCCCAAGGGTCCAGGTCCGTAGCAGACTTTAGTATTGAGTTTTGGACGTATGCTGCTGAGGTGGACTGGACCGATAGTGTGCTACGGGTCGCCTTTTTAAAAAGACTAAACGGACATTTAAAAGACGAGCTGGTTTCCCGGGATGGGCCCTCCAACTTGAGGTCTCTTATTACCTTGGCAAATAGGATTGATAATCAGTTACAGGTGCGCTGGAGGGAGAGACGCCGGTCACCAGTCCGGCATGAGACATGTTCTGCCCCACTGCCTCCTGAGGAACCTATGCAGCTTGACCGGACTCTCTCTCTCGGCTGTGGAGCGTCGACGGCGCCGCTGCCTGGCGGAGGAGTGTCTCTACTGCGGCGAACGGGGACATTTTATTGCCGTCTGTCTGGTTCAGCCAAAAGTGGGCGCCCACCAGTATCACTGGGAGTACTGGTGGGTCAGCCTCACATCCCAGAGAAGAATAATAGACTGCGGTTGGACACCACTCTGTGTTTACGCTCGGATACCTTACCCGTCTTAGCCCTTGTCGATTCTGGGGCAGAAGAGGATTTTATCGATGTGCGGTTGGCGGAGCAGCTCGGAATAAAGCTTGAAGCCCTGGAACACAGGACCTCAATACTCAGGCTCTTAATGGGTGATTTCTTGCCTGTGTAACGCACATCACGGAACCCATCACGCTTGTGTTATCCGGTAACCATTGTGAGACCCCACGTGTCACGCCCATTGTTTGCTGTTACCCTTGTCTCCCGTGGGGGGAGCCTGCTTCACTTCCTTCTCACATCCCGGACCTCTCATCTGTTCCGGCAGAGTATCACGACCTCCGGGAGGTTTTGAGCAAAAGTCGGGTTCTTTCATTACCATCTCACCGCCCGTATGACTGCGCGACTGATCTCCTGCCTGGTGCTCCCTTACCCTCTAGCCGGCTGTATAACCTGTCCAAACCCGAACGAGAAACTATGGAGGAGTATATAAGAGATTCCCTGGCCGCTGGTATTATTCGTCCGTCTTCCTCCACAGTTAGCGCTGGCTTTTTCTTGGTACCCAAGAAGGACAAGTTGTTGCGTCCTTGCATTGATTACAGGGGTCTCAACAACATTACTGTTAAAAACAAATACCCTCTTCCTCTCCTTGATTCAACCTTCACTCTCCTCCACGGGGCCACTATATTCTCCTGCTCCCCCACCTGCTGCACATAAGTGAGTTTTTCCAGGCTCTCATTAATGACGTTCTCCGTGATTTCCTGAACCGTTTTGTCTTTGTGTACCTTGACGATATCTTGATTTTCTCCCAGTCTCCACAGGAACATCAGCATCACGTTCGTCAGGTTCTTCAATGTCTCCTGGAGAATAAGTTGTACGTTAAAGCAGACAAATGTGAATTCCACGCTGAGGAGGTCAGTTTCTTGGGTTTCATTGTGGGGCGGGGCCAGGTGAAGGCAGACCTGGAAAAGATCCAGGCCGTCACTGGTTGGCCAGTTCCCGTCAACCGCAAGCAGCTCCAGCGATTTATTGGTTTCGCTAACTTTTATACGGTTTATACAAGAGTCATCTCCCCTCTTACTAAACTGACTTGTCCTTCGTTACAGTTCACCTGGTCCCCAGAAGCACAATCCGCCTTCGACAAATTAAAGAACCTGTTTACCTCCGCCCCCATTCTGCACCAGCCTTACCCCTCACGCCAATTTGTTGTGGAGGTGGATGCTTCGGACACGGGAGTGGGAGCTGTTCTGTCCCAGATGTTTGACCCCCACAATCGCCTTTTCCCCTGTGCCTTTTTCTCCCGCCGTCTGTCCCCGGCTAAGGCAAACTACGATGTGGGGGATCATGTGCTTTTAGCTGTAAAACTCTCCTTGGAGGAGTGGCGCCACTGGCTTGAGGGGGCGGAGCTGCCGTTCTTGGTTTGGACTGACCACACGAATCTTGCATACATACAATCCGCTAAACGCCTCAATTCCCGTCAAGCCCGCTGGTCCCTGTTTTTTAGTCACTTCAATTTCACCCTTACTTACCGTCCCGGATCCTGAAATGTCAAATCTGATGCTCTGTCCTGACAGTTTACTCTGGAAGAGAACTCCGCCTCCTCTGAAACCATCATTCCCCCCTCCTGTGTCATGGCTGCCATCCACTGGGAGATTGAGGACATGGTCCGGGGGGCCCAAACCAATGACCCTGACCCAGGTAACGGCCCACCTGGCAAACTTTTTGTCCCTAACTCTGTCCATTCTCAGGTGCTTGAGTGGGTCCACTGCTCCAAATTCACTTGTCATCCCGGTGCCAATAGTTCCCTCTCTCTTCTGAAGTGGTACTTCTGGTGGCCCACCATGGACAGGGATACTCGAGCCTACGTTTCGGCTTGCCAGGTATGAGCCCAGGCTAAGGCCTCCCACTCACCACCCTCTGGTCTCCTACTTCCCCTTTCAGTTCCTTGATCCCATGTGGCAGTGGACTTTGTCACCGGCCTTCCTCCGTCCCAGGGAAACACAGTAATCCTCACCGTAGTTAATCGCTTCTCCAAGACCGCCCATTTCATGGCTCTACCCAAGCTCCCGACCACCAAAGAAACTGCTGACCAACTCATTGACCATGTCTTTCGTCTCCATGGCATCCCAGTGGACATAGTTTCCGACCAGGGCACCCAGTTCACATCCCAGGTGTGGCGCGCCTTCTGTGAGGGTCTGGGTGCAACGGTCAACCTTACTTCCGGGTTTCACCCTCAGTCCAATGGACAGACCGAGCGAGCCAACCAAGACCTTGAGTCTGCCCTGCGGTGTGTGGTCTCCTCGAACCCCGCGGCATGGAGCTCCTTCCTACCCTAGATTGAGTATGCCCATAATTCACTGGTGAGCTCGGCCACAGGCATGTCCCCGTTCCAGGTCTCCCTTGGATACCAGCCCCCGCTTTTTTCCGACAGAAGAGAGGGACCTGGCAGTTCCCTCCGTCCAGCATAACCTTCAGCGCTGCCGCAGAGTCTGGAAGAAGACCAGGACTGCACTCCTCCGAGCGGGGGCACGTACTAAGGCGGCGGCAGGCCAGCACCGCGTCCCAGCTCCTGAATACAAGCCCGGCCAAATGGTGTGGTTATCGTCCAAACCCATTCCATTGAAGATAGACTCCCGCAAACTGTTTTCTTGGGCCGTTCAAAATCACTAAGATCATCAATCCGTCCACCATACAGCTGCAACTGCCCCCATCTCTCCGTGTCACCCTACCTTTCACGTGTCCCAGGTTAAGCCCGTCCACACCAGCGACCTCATTCTAAAGATTTTCTGGAAAGGTTCATTTCTGTCCTGGGAATGTGACTTTTTTTTATCAATACCTGTTAAAATGAGATTCACTTCCATAAATTCACTTTCTACAAGACCAGACATGTCTCTGTAAACTTGTGCCTGTGTTTAGTTTTCTAATCTAAAGAGACATTGTGTGTCCAAAAGCCATCAGTTTGAGAAACATCCTGTTTTCGTCCTGACCTCGCCACATCTCTTCGTTGTGTCCCTGGGCCTCTCTGGAGCACACAGCTGAGCCTCTGCATGCTGCACACACACACGTGGACAGGTGCACACATTTGTATGCACACGCACTTTGGTTGGGTTTTCTTAGGGACATTAGATTAATTCCATTCATTTTCTGCAGACTGATCCCAACCTTTAACTACAAAGACGAGATATTACTCTTCTATGAAGTGTTACTTACTGACACATAACATATTTAGATCACCACGTTACCTTTTATTGTTTTGAAAATGTAACAATGTGTGCATCCTGCTAATGAAACTACTGCACATTGCATCAGGTTTGTGAAGTTGTAGTATTTTTTTGTAACAAGCTTTTGTATATTTGTAGACAATTGTCATGGGGGAGCATGGATGGCATAGGCTTGTGAGCTCACTAAAATACTCAGACATGCATGGCTGACATCTAAAGCCTCTTCAGGAATGTTTTTGACAAGGGTATAATGTTACAACACGATAGAAAGCTCTTTTGCTTTAACCTATTTTCTAATTACTAAACCATGCTCTTGAGCTTATAAGCATTTACGTCAGGGGGATCCGACTTTTGTATACAGATTTTAGTCCCCACAGTGTTTATCAACACACGCAGACACACATGCATACACATGTGCACACACGCAGCCACAGACATACACGCACACATAGGTCAGAGAGCACAGAGGAGGAACATTCACTTTGCCATTGTTTCCTCCTTCATCAGGAAGTGCAGGCTTTGGCCCAGACTCAATCGTTTCCTCATTTTGGCTATTAAACTCCACCAATATACATCTCAAAGCTTGTATGGTTTTAGATTTAAATAACTTAAAAAGATGTATGACATGTTTTTTTTGTTTTTGTTTTTTACTTTGTTTTTAGAGTAGCCAAATTAATGTACTCAAGTCTAAAATTAACTAATGTTACTTTAAATCAAATCAATATTACTCAAGTAAAAGTATAAAGTAGTGGTCCAAGAAATCACTCTTTTTTTACTCTTACGTAAGAGTAAAAACTAAATATTAGGGGGGTACAGCTTAAGTAATAGTAACTGTTGAGATGTAACATCAGATATAGAATTTTTAAAGTTAAAGTTAATGGAAGGAAACAATGATGGTCCTCACTATGATGTTCACATCTCTCCCATGTGCCCACCGTGAACTTGCTCCCACCATGGACTCGCAACCACATCAGAATTGCTATCGCCTCTGTATGTGACTGCCCAGTATGCCATTCTTCCTTCCTGACAGCTGCCCAGGCCACGTATATGCTTTTCACCCTATTTCATTATTCATAGTGAAAGCAATGGCCACCAGCAATCTGACCAGAACTGAAGAAGCGGCTTGGATGAGCAGTGAAAAATCTTAACTCTTACAACGATTTGTCCAGTTGACAGATTTTAACTTCGTCTTTTGCTATGGATCAGACCTGGACGACTGAGGGTTTACATAGATATAGAGAAGTGTGCGAATTGACTTATACTGCTGTGATCCAGGGCATTGAACCAGCAACCTTGTCCATGACACACAAGGTCCCTGTGGTGTAATTGACTTTTTTTGGCTGGAGTGACCAAAATAACGTCTGTCAATTTTCAGGCAGTTTGCACTTTCCATCCCGATTCATAGAACTATAGTTACATAACATACATTATACTACATAACTCTGTCGTAACGGCAGGTGCAGGAGCGGACCAAGGAATGCAGACTCGGGGCAATTTTACAGTGTTTATTTACAGTTTGTGAAATAATAAGAGTCAATAGTTCATCAAACACACGGGAGGCAAACCAGGCAGGCGGAGTGGTGAGCAGGAACAGGGAAAACCAGGACCGGACGAGGACAGGATCGGGCATGGGACCAGAGCAAGCCAAGGGGGGCTAGTCCAGAGCGGACACGGAGACAACCAGGGCCGGAGCAAGACAGGACTGGAGACGAGACCAGGGAGGGCCGAGCAGGAGTAATCCAGAGAGTGGGAGCCAGGGCAGGAGACGGGAAGCAAGCCGGAGACCAAGACAGGACAGGAGGCGAAGACAAGGGATGGACTGTTCTGGAGCTGGAGCGCAGGGTCAGGAGCAGGAACGAGCGAGAGAGCAGGAATGAGCGAGAGAGCAGGAATCTGGGAAGCAGCAAAATCCGGTAAGACACGAGTAGGCAGGCAACAAGATACAAACTTGAGCAAGAACATTCGTGTTTACATGCGGACGGTCTGGCTCTGAGTGTCTTCTGCCGAGCCCTCATATACTCGACAAGGTGCACACGGGAGGAGTAGGAACTCCGCCCAGCTCCGGATTCAGACAGGTAGGGGACACAGGGAGACAGAAAATGCAGGCATCATGACAAACTCTCATTATACTAGTGGGATCCATCGCTTTTGAACCAGCAACCTTGTGCAAGCTATAATGTAATTGACCTTTACAATCTAAGTGACTTAAATAGTGTCAATTTTCAATAACTTTGCATAAAATTTCTATCTACGCAGTTGGAAATTCCATTTTTAAATAGTGGATGTTTACATTTTCACAATCCAAATAAAGAAGATATAAAAATCAATGGTCCAATTGACTTTGTTGGTATTATTGTGAATACAATTAATTTCCCAGGTTTCATGATAAGTGGAAAATTTACAAAAAATGTACATTATACATAAAATCTGACTTTTTATGTATATTCTCGGGGGCGCTATAGTCCCCATTGCTTATGTGCACATTACTTTGCTCTGTTCAGCCTCATATTTTGCACTGTTGCTTAAAATTTTATCCTTGTAAAATGATCGATGTGGCGGTGAGGAGGTATCAAAGAAACATGAAATTTAAAAAAATGTATTAATTAAAAATGTTGGCAGCTTGCTACACAAAAACTGTAATGAATACCTCAAAAAAAGAGAGATTACTATTCATTATCAAAAATTCTAGATGTGGCATGTGTGGTGTACCCTCATTTGGATCAAATACCTTTTTAGATTAAGCCTCTACAAACATGTTCTGGAATGCATGGGATTAGTTTGTTATGTACCTTGTAACCAATGGCAGGCTGTGCATTTCATCCTTGGGCTTTCAACGACGTCCCTCCTACATATTACAACATCACCTCAATATAGGCTAGTCAAGCAGCACTTAATTTCAGGAGCATTTAAAACCAATAAGCATGTGATGCATTCACAATTAAGAGTAGGAAACTAATTCCACAGATATTGTCAAAAAATAAAAATAAAAATGTGATTTAAAGATGCCAAACAAAATGCCACCAAAAAAATGCTACCAAATTAGGCTATGTGAGATTAAACAAGTCTGTCCAATAAACTGCACAATGTCGCTGTTTCATGTAAGACACCAACCAGACAATAATAAAACAAAGTATCCTTTGAAAGCAAAGTAAGCAGATAACTGTTAAAGCAAATAACTGAAAAATGTGGTGCAGCTGAGACTAAACGAACTTGTGCAGTGCAGTTTTAACTGAGGTGACTTCCATGCACCACGTTATTAACATTATAAACTCACTTTTTCATTGTGGAGCTCCGTCTCACTGCATGTCTGTTCGCTGAGCTGCAGGTCCACTCGAGTGTCTCCAGATGTTTTAAACGCACTGAAGCTTGTAAGTGCCTAGCTGTCGAACAACAGTACAATTTGCAGCGTTTTTCAGAAGCTGTGAACCACATGTACTGTTCATAGTTGCTCGTCTGAAAATAACGGACAAACCCTTTTCCTTGCTGGGACAGGTTAGCTAGCGCAGGGGTTGTCTGACCTCTTCTCATAATATCCATCTTTTTGTGAAAGGCTCTTCTTGAAAATGGCGTGAAAAGTATATCTGCAACCAGATCAGTCTCTTCTCGTCCTTTGGCCATTATGAGTTAAAAATACAGCAATAGCTATTGGATCTACAGTTTTAGTTCGACATTCTGCAAACTGACGCCTTTCACGCTGTAGCAGTATGTATCCAATCACAGGGCATGTAAATGTCCAGTTCAGTGTAATACCTTCTAGCTGGCACTATACAGAATTGAGATCTGATTGGCTACTGAAACTGATTATGTCCATCCACTTACAGTGGACAGGGGCCTGCTCTTATTCTGAAGGCCCGAGGAAAATGAAATTTGCCTGACAACACAAGCTAGCTGAAATATAATTGGATAAAAACTCTACCACAATAAACAACATTGGAAGTCACTCAAGTAAGTGGATATAATATGACATAAAGAGAACAGAGGATAGTGAATATTTTTGTTTACATATTTATGAAAATATAATCAAATAAATTCACTTTTCTGAACATGTTTAGGCTAGCAGAGAAGGCCTTGCTGGCCCTGACAGCCCACCACTGCTTGTAACATAACTACATTATGTAGTTCAAATCTTTTTTTTTTCCATACTAACTCAGCCCTGTCAGACATCCTGTTGTTGTCTGTTCATGATTGATCCAGGAAGTACAAGTAGTAACCTTTACTGGAATGTGGCCCTCTGACCTCAGTAGTCAAGAAACTGCCTCCCTATAATGCCATATACTCTCTGTCTCCTGGTGGCTGGAGTAATCACTTAAATACTTTTTAGTTGAATGCTTAACCAAAGTGGAACCCAACACTGAATCAACTTTTTTTTTGCCAGTAACCTCTTTATATGGTGTTGTAATACTATAGACCTTTCTGGCTATTTTAAAGACTCTCCGCTCACTCTCCCCTTTAGTCCTCCAGCCCCCACCCCTCCTCTCTCCTTACTTTCTCTTTTATCCTGCCCTTCCTCTCCCATCACTCTCACATTTAGTCCTCTAGTTCTATTTGAAATGTATATAATGCACTGTTAATACTTCCACACCACTTTCCACCTGTCTTTGGTTTGGCACTGCTGAATAATTTTACCACATTGTTACCTGTTAAACCAATCAAACTGTTCTTATATTTCCAGACAGCACCCCTCCTCCCACCTCACTCTCCCTTTTAGTTCTCCAGACCTCTTCTCCCCTCAATCTATCCTTTAGTCCTTCAGCTATTTTAAAAATGTTACATAGTGCATCTATACATTTTTGCCACTTGTCTTTGGCTTGATATTGCTGAATAATTTTGCTATATGGTTTGAGAGGGGAGTTAAGAAGGAGCAATTTTTGTAAAAACCAAAACAAAACAAAATAAACAATCCATCTTTGAACAAGTATGGGGGGCTTAGACATCATTTATCTCCTATTTATAACTGCATCCTCAGACCCAAATCAAAACAATGAAAACGATAATGATATCCAGTATGCTAATATGTGTGAGAGCACCCATTAGGGGCCTGAACGATGCTAAACATAACTCAGGCACAGTTCACAGATTAGATTAACAAACAGAAAACTGCTTACAAATAGGTGTGTTAGTTTCAGTGTAGTTAGCTCCTCCCTTCAGATAGATTTAAGGCAGTGTCCATCAGCAATCTGACCAGAACTGAAGAAGCCACTTGAATGAGTGGCAAAATGTCTTCACTCTAAAACGTTTGTATAGTTAAATTAAAATTTTCTTTTGCAATGGATCATACCTGGACCACTGAGGAAGACACAGACATTGTTAGCATTAACACAGCTGCAGTACATCCAGAACGCTGCTGCTCGGGTCCTGACTAGAACCAGAAAGTACGAGCATATCAGTCCTGTACTCAGGTCTCTACACTGGCTTCCTGTAGCTCAAAGAATAGACTTTAAAGCAGCTCTGCTTGTGTATAAGTCTCTCCATGGCCTAGGCCCAAAGTATTTCTCTGACATGTTAGTGCCGTATGAACCATCTCGCACTCTGAGGACTTCAGGGACCGGCCTCCTGCTGGTATCCAGAGTCAGGACTAAACATGGGGAATCAGCGTTTCAGTTTTATGCAGCTAAAACCTGGAACAATCTTCCTGAAGATGTGAGACAGGCCTCTACTTTGACAATGTTTAAGTCCAGTCTCAAAACAGTTCTGTTTAGCTGTGCATATGACTGAAAGGTTTTTATTCTGCACTCTTCTGTTTTAATGGTAATTTTATGATGATTATTTGTGATTATTTATGTTTTGATTTGTGTGATTTTAATGTCCTTCTTATTTTTTATAAGCACTTTGAATTACCTTGTGTACGAATTGTGCTATACAAATAAACTTGCCTTGCCTTGCCTTAGCTCGTGTTTTTTGCAAAAACATTGCTAATTTTGTTGCATGTGCTGATCCGTGTGTGATTTAGATTTTTTATTTTTCATTTCTCACCAGAATTTAGCACAATCCTTTGCCTTGCTGCGCTGATATTGTCCTCTAATCCCTTTGTGAATTGGCCCTATTATCTATTGAAGTTTTAACTGGGGCATGCATGTTCCTTAAGCCCTTCAAAACCCTTCTCTAGCTCTGCCAATTTCATCTCCACATTTTTGACAAATATGAATTCATGTGGGCTGAATACGTCTCTGCGTTTAAATTTTTATATTTAGACATAAGCACTGATTCCAATGACAGTTTAGTGCTATTCAAAGGCAGGCTGATAAGCTCTGTGAGGAGATACGCTCTGCTACCACCCACCTCAAACAAGCAGCATTCTCAAAGTTGTCTAATGACTTGTAAATGTGCACTCTTTGATAGACAGTTATCCTCAGGCAAAAATGACAACCACCAATGTTACATCAACCTTAAAAGGCCCTACCCTGCAGACCTCTACCAGAATGCACCTCCACCTACATGTCCATACTTTTTCATTCATTAGTTTACTCTTTATAACCAATTCAAATACACTTGTATATCAGTTGTTGCCTTAGTTCACTATTAAATACAAATAACATTTTGTCCATGAACATACAAGATCTGTGTCTTGTTTAGATTAGGCACAAATCTGTAAATGGTTAAGGTTAGGAAAAGGGTTTAGGCTTGTTTTTAGGGTAAAACAAAGTCAGCTTTTGTAACGGTAGTTTGAAAACAGTATCCAGGAAACAGTGGACTTTGGCAGTCTTTTGGTACGTTTACTTTGAAGAACCTGTGGATAGAGGTAAGTCATGTGAGGGTCCTCTGGGTGGAGGGTTGCGCTCTCTGGGTGAAGGTCTACTGCCAGATCCCTCTCTCAGCCTGTACACTCCATGTGGCTGCAGATTCTTACTCAACTAGGTTATGTGTCCCAATATTATGGAAGCATTAGACCAAATCTAATCCAGCATGTTAGGCTTTTGTTGAGATGTTTGCTTTGAATCCACCAGGCCGATCATGCTGTGTGGCTCAGTGGTTAGAGCACTCATCCACCAACCGAAAGCTGAAGGTTTGATTCCTGTCTGTTCTGTTCTGTTCATGTTGCCTAGAATGAATGTGAAGTGGTTTATTGGTAGGCCTGCCACAATAATTACAATAACATAAGTTAAACCTACTGCCATACTCCATTGAGGTCAATTCAGTGGTCAGTTGGTGTAACTGCATGTAAATTTCCTCTGAATCCAAGATGGCTGACAAACAGCCACCCCTGCAGACCACTGCTGGTATATATCCTGTCAATCCTTCTATGCTGGAAGAGCCCCACTGATTAAAAAAATGATGATGTGCAGTAGTATATAGGGAAGGATATTATCAGTTTGGAATAGATAAAATTTTGGTCCAATATGTAGAAAATTATGATTAACCATGTGTCCAGTGAAGTGGACATCATGCATCACCGAGTATATTTTTTAACACTAATCATATAACTGTTTCACTGTTTCTTCTGACTGTTTTGGTTATAAGTCAGAGTATAATTGTTATATTTATAAGATTTTCATTTAAAATATAATTTTTTGTGCAGATTAGCTTGAGTAGATTGAGTTACTTAACTTAATAATTATTTTATCATATTTTGCAGATGCAGCAAAGAATAAGGCAGCCTACAGAATATTTCAGGAAATTCCAACCAGATCCAGTGATGATGAGTGTAGTGATGATGAGTATAGTGAGCACAGTGACGATGAACGGCTGTCAGAGAAGAACAGAGACATAGGAGTTGAAGATGATGGAGATACAGTCAGGATGCAGAAAGTGAGGATGATGAGGAGCAGGATGCAGAGGAAGGTTAGCATGATCAGGGAGCTGTGGAAGATGGGCAAATGGTACCTGACCACACTCAAGCCCGCAAAAAATATCTGGAAAGTCCAAGACATTGATTTTGATGAAGACTTGACTTTTCTAAGAGAGTGCAAATTGAATGTGGAGAGAAGAGATCCCATAGATTTCTTCAGACCTCTGTCCAGCAGATCTCATTGATGATATAGTGCACAACATCAACTTGTATGCTCTCCAGAAAGGGAAAGAAAATTTGGCAGTGATAGGAGAAAAAGATGCAGATTTTTCTAGGAATCAACCGGATCATGGGGTACATTCAGTATCTTAGGGCAAGAATGTACTGGTCTAGTGAGGATGGCCTTTGTCTTGGAATAATTGCAAATACTATGTCTGTAATCAGATATGAACAAATGCAAACTATGCAGTGCAAAAAATAAATGAAATAAAAATGCAAACAGATGCCATGATGCTGCATGCAGATGGAAGACCTAATACATCTGCATGCAATGCTGTGTGCCACTGTGCCCTGGATGCTTTGTAAACTTTCATACAGTTTAGGTGTGATGAACATAGAAGTGTTCAAAGTTGCAGAGACTAAAATGTCAGTTCATGTTTTCTTCCAACATGACAATATAAGGGTTTGTTAATACTGTCCTGCATCCTTATAAAAGTGTGGAGACTCACAATAATGTTTCTCCTGTTGGAGATGATTTGACACATTCAGGTGTAAGATATGTTTTCTTATTCAGGCCTTAATATTGCGCCTATACAGTGTTGAAATTTTCCAAAAATTATTGAAATGTTTTTCAAAGCATAAAAAGAAACATGTGTTTGTATATTTACAATAGAACACAAATTAAGTAATTTTACGGTCAGTTCACAATGTTTTATGTTGAGTGCTCAGGCGCACATACTCCACTGGATTGGACATGTCTGTAACTTCATGAAAAAATAATATTTTTTGAAAAAAAAAAAGTTGAACTTTCTTTTTCATGTCCTGAGAAGAAGAAAAACACCTCAGAAAAAAATCTTGACCAAGGCTTTCATAATTCATGCATCAGAGGGTAATATGTAATCTCTTTGATTGCTTCAAACAATGTGACACAGAAGCAGGGTCTGCTATTTCATATTTAAATATTTACCTTTCAATAAAGCATTTACATATCGGTTTAGCTTTTTGTGTTTCTTTCTTTCTTTCTTTGAGCAATGCCATTTGTGACATTTCTTGGATATTGATTTCACGTAGTGCCTCACCCAGTGCCCTCCATTTGAAATTTATTATCAAAGTGAACACAATCTAATCAAGTCTTTCCTGCTTTGTTATATATATACAGATATGGCTGTACTGATAGCACTATAGGAAAATCTAGCAACCAACAAACAAGACTGATGTAATATATGTCTCCAGCCACAGATCTGTGATGTACTAGTCTTGTCACAATACTAAAATTTCAAGCTCAAATTCCGATACCACAATGATAATTAAAAACACTCCTTATTTAGACAATAGAATGTCATTTTCAACATTAACATTAATTAGTACTTTCTTTCATATTAAACTAACATTTTTACTACTTACACGCACTGTTCTCTGTCAGTTTCTCACTGAGGCGCTTGGCTGTCGCGCTTTTATGACATCACGCATGCGACTTCAAGTAACTACTGCACTACCCATATACTACAGAGACATCTATTGACTAGGCAGAAAATTGCAACTACTTCTTGTTAAGTTATATTTTTCATATTTGACCCGGCTACATTCTCCCCTGCCAGAAATCAACGTCTTACTTACTACACATCAGTCATAGTTTTAGACATATAAAGAATCATACCAGCTAACACTTGGGACAGTATATCTGGTGTGAAAGATGCTGCATTATTACATGCACTCAGGTAAGTTAAACAGGTTTCTGTTTTGACCTGCGGTTGCCCTTTCGCTACTTCATGGGGGTGGCGTCGGCACGATTGTCCTGAATGGCGCTGCCCTCCGCCACGGAGGCCATTCAGACAAACCCGGCCTTTCCACAACGGATTCTATGTGAGGACACAAGGTTCAGGTCCATTGACTGGGACTACAGTGTGTTGTTCCTTGGACATCAATGACTTTATGCACTTTGGATGACCATGAGTCTTGAATCCTATTTCTGCCAATAGGATAATGGCAAAAGTACACATATTGCCCTATTTCAATAGGTTGACAGTAAACTTTTGCATTCTGACGGGCTATTCTCTCTGCAACTTTTCTTTTAGCAAACTCTCTGGCTCTCTCATGTGCATTCTTGAGTCACTCTGTGATCACTGAGCCAGTCTGTGTTCTCAACTTTTGTTTCCTCCTGTCCCAGCAGAGCATCAACTGGGAGATGGGGGTGTATTCTGAACAACATGTAGTAAGGGGAGTAACCAATCGATGAGTGTGGGGTCACATTGTAAGCATAAACAAGTTCAGCTAGGTATTCAGGCCAGCTGTGCTTTTTTCAGGGGGCAGAGTTTTCAGGAGGTTATGTAAGGTTCTGGTAAATCTCTTGCAATTACAGTACTCTGGAAATTTCAGTATGACCTTAGCTGTTGTGTCTGCTCTCTGATTTCTTGTTGGGAAGGCTTGGCTGAACTTAGTGAACACATCTGTGAGTACAAGCACATTTTCACACCCATCACTAGCACGGTCGAGTATAGGGTAGTCGACAGGAACAACTTCAAGAGGGTGAGAAGCTAAAAATGGAGTCTGAAGTACACACACTTTGGGCTGTGGCAACTTGGTTTACACACATCTCTGACAGTTTTTGATCCATTGTTCAACATCCTCATGCATGTGTGACGGGAGCAGTGGAGTAGAGTAAGTGATTTGGTTCTCACTTTAAGTAATTTAACAATAAATAGCAACGCCACCCCAGGAATTTCACCTGGAGAATATAAAGTCCAAGGCACACAGGTAAGGTTCACTTTAAAGAGGCCAAGAGACAGTTCCAATTCACAATATTTATTGAGGGAAACAGAAAAATATTACAATGCAATGCTTTATTAAAGTAAAATACCTAAAAGCTAAATATAACACCCATAAAAACCCACCCCACACGCACACACAGACACACACACACAAGCTGGGGAGCTGAGACCTTCCTGGGAAGAAGGGAAAGGAGCAACTGAGGAGGAATCTAAATAAAACAACAACAAAAGAACACCACACAAAAATAAACAGTGTAATGCAAATAAAAAGGGTTACCACCAGAAGAATCACTACCAACACCAGACCGGACTCCTCCTAAAAACAAACAAAAGTATTAAAATGGGATTTCAATGATGTTCTAGAGCTACACACATACACAAGAATACAAAAATAATACTCCAATTGCACGAGTGTCAAAATAGTCAGTATTCAGGGTAGTGTGTCCTTAGTCCATTGACTCCCAAGGAGCGGGGCAGACTGGCAGATGCGGCGCGTACAGACGCACGGAGCAGGGCAGAAGTCCCGGCACACACCTCCAGCAGGGCGCTGGTGGACCACGTGCACGTGCACGGTGCAAGCGAGCAGCGGACAGTGTAAAGTAATGATAGGCAACAAAAGAGGACAAAACGGCAGCGTCACTTAAGTGTAATTTGCAGCTCCTGCGAGGGAGAAGACAGGGAAGCAGGCTACAGTGCCGTCATAGGTTGCAAACAGCGTATCTGACCTCATGCAGATAATACGTGGCTGTCCGTGCTGCCATGGGGTGTAAGTATACATGGAACTGCATGAATGCCAGTGGGCGGGCACCGGGAGCCAAAGGGAGAGCAGCAAAGAGATGGGCACTTTTATGGCCCACCAGCTGGCACGAACAGCCAATGAGAACACAGGCCTCAAGTGGCAGAGCCCGACTTTGATGCATAATGCCACATCTACCCCCCCGATTTGTATCGGCGACCCGCCGATGGGCCAACTCTACTTGGCATTATGGTCTAACAATGGCTACCTGTTACTTACAGAGGGCACATTGGAGCTTACCTCCTTTTGGGGCTGCTGACCTACTGGTCTTGGAAGGCGATGGGGGTTTTGGTGTTGGCCTGCTGTTGTCCTAGAGGACCTACGTACAAGGGCCCCACTACTACCAGAGGTATCCGGTTGTCGTTTCTGTTGCTAGAACGTCAGGACCTCCTGCAGGATAGGGTCAGACTGCTGAAGCTCATGGAGGTCAGCAGGGGCAAAATTTGGAAAAACAGTCACCACAGACTGGCTTGCCTGTGTTCCTACTCCTTGGAGAACTTGCTGCAGCTGCTCTGGCAAACACGTGCCCGAAGGGGCAAGTTCCTGTAAAGACGGCCCAGGCTGGCGAGACAAGGCGTCAGCATTCCGGTTGCACTTACCTGAACGGTACTTCAGTACAAAATCAAAAGAGGCCAACTGGGAAGCCCAACGCTGCTCTACAGCTCCCAGTTTGGCAGAGGAGAGATGGCTCTGGGGATTGTTGTCAGTGTAGACCATGCACTTGTGGCCCAGGAGGTACTCCCTGAATTTCTCTGTCATGGTCCACTTAAGAGCCAGCAACTCCAGCTTCAGCTGTAGTTTGACATATTACGCTCAGTCGGTCGCAACCCACGACTGGCGTATGCAATAGGTCGCACCTTCCCTTCTTGCTCCTGGGAGAGCATTGCCCCCAATCCAGCATGACTTGCATCGACCTCCAAAATGAATGGGAGGGAGAAGTCAGCGTAGGCAAGCACTGAGGCCATGGTGAGCTGTGCCTTCAGTGCCTCAAAGCTCTGCTGACATTCTGTGGTCCAGGGTCCAGCAGCACTCTGGACAGGTCCTTTCCTGGACCGTTTACCAGTCAGTTCAGCCACTCTGCGATGTAAAGGAGCAGCCAACTTAGCAAACCCCTCAGCAAAACATCAGTAGTAGCTTGCGAACCCTAACAAGGAACGCAACTCTGAGGCCGTGGATGGTGTAGGCCAGTTTGCTACTACCTCAATCTTGCCGGGGTCCGTGGCCACTCCCTGATCAGAGATGACATGGCCCAAGTAATGCACCTCCAGCTGGAAGAAGCGACACTTGCTCAACTTTGCCTTGAGCCCTTCTTTCAACAACCTCCCCAGCACCACGCCCAGCCTCTCCAGATGTTGCTGAACCGTGGTCGAAAACACAACAATGTCGTCCAGGTAAAGGAGGAGAGACTGACATTGCTGGTCCCCAAAAACTTGTTGCATCAAGCGTTGGAATATGCTAGGGACGTTACAGAGCCCAAAAGGCGTGCGATTCCACTCAAATACACGGAAACTAGCTTCAGCTATAATCTGGTGCAAAGCATCTATTAATGTTTTTTTGCACACTGTCCCTTCAAATAAACTAATAAACTTAAAAAAAAAAAAAAAAAAAAAAAAAAAAACTAAAACAAAGGGCGTACAGAATGCTGTTTTAGGCCGGTCACTCTCCGCAACTTGGTTGTACCCATTGGCCAAGTCCATAGTGGAAAACCAGCGGGCCCCTGTAAGTGCATCAAGTGACTCTTCGATCCGAGGTAGTGGAAAAGCATCCTTTCGGGTCTTGAGGTTAAGTTGACGATAGTCAACACAAAGACGGATGCTGCCGTCCTTTTTCTAGACCAAGACAATGGGTGTAGCATATGGACTGGAGCTCTCTCTTATGACTTGTGCTTCCAAGAGCTGGTTTATATGCTCTTTAACCAGTTCATATTCCGATAGAGGAATACGGCGGTTCCGCTGCCGGACCGGGACATCATCCAGTAGGGGGATGTCATGAGTGATCAGGTTGGTGCAACCCAAATCCTGATCATGTTCAGGAAAAACAGAGGTATAGTTCCTAAGTAATGACCGAACCTCCTCCTGCTCCTCAGTGGACAGGGGGGATAGGTCAATTGCTGCAATAGGATCCGCAGCTGTGGCAGCAGCAGTTTGGGAGGAGACACTCACAGAAACGGGTGATACCTCTGTCACTCCTGCTGGAAGACTCACACACATTGGCATCATCCAGTGTCCCTACAAAGGTACGGTTATATAGCAGCACGTCATTGTCACCAACATTGACAATCGGAACATGGGCAGTACCTCGGACCACCGGAACCAGAGCTGGTGATGCCAGCAAACCTGCTGGCAAACCAGTAGTAGTAGAGGAGCGGGGCAGACTGGCAGATGCGCCGCGTACAGACGCACGGAGCAGGGCAGAAGTCCTGGCGCACACCTCCAATGTGCCGCCGGCGGACCACGCACACGGTGCGAGCGAGCAGTGGACAGTGTAAAGTAATGATAGGCAACAAAAGAGGACAAAACGGCAGCGTCACTTAAGCGTAATTTGCAGCTCCTGCGAGGGAGAAGACAGGGAAGCAGGCTACAGTGCCGTCATAGATTGCGAACGGCATATCTGTCCGCATGCAGATGATACGTGGCTGTCTGTGCTGCCGTGGGGCGTAAGTATACATGGAAGTGCATGAATGCCAGTGGGCGAGCACCGGGAGCCAACGAGAGAGCAGCAAAGAGATGGGCACTTTTATGGCCCGTCAGCTGGCGCACACAGCCAATGAGAACACAGGCCTCAAGTGGCAGAGCCCGCCTTTGATGCATAATGCCACACATGCTTCCTCCAAAGCATCTTTGTCTCAGGAGCCCAAGTGTTCATTCTATCCCTTGGTGTCCCATCTGATTGTGTACAGCAGTGAGAACTTTTTCTTTAAGACAGTAAGGTAACAACAACTGGTGACATTTTCCAAGATTTACATCCTCAATCTCCTCTCCTCTCTGATATCCCAGCTTACCTGCTCCGTGTGCCACCGGCTACACCTTTACGCAGAGGATGCAAGTGGCGAGGAAAATGCAGCAGAAGGCTGGTTAAGCTAAAGGCCCATTTCGCAATGTCTCCGACGGTCTTTCTGGAACATTTGGATCCGTCACTTCGCCGTCGTGTTTCTAGGCGCTCCTTGGACCCTATTGAGCCATGTGTCATTCCGGTGGTCAGCGCCTCTCAGCCGGTCTGCCGTCCCAATGTTCGCATCTCCTGGCGCGGAGTAAACTTCCACAACCTACAGCCGCTTCTCCGAGCCCCAGGGACGGCTAATGCTACAGTGTGTGCTGCTAGGATAGCACTTGTGAATGCTAGATTGCTAGCCAACAAAACGTTCATTTTAAAGGACTTCTTTACATCAAACAAGTTGGATTTTCTATGCGTCACAGAAACCTGGATACCTGTGGGTGAGTCCAGCGCTCTTTGTGAGCTTTTACCTTCTGACTGCTCCTACTTTAATTCCCCTCGAACAACTGGCCGTGGGGGAGGAATTGCGACTTGTGTACAAAACTAAATATACATGTAAGCAAGTCGCATGGCCAGACACTTACTCCAGCTTTGAGATGAACCTCTTTGAATTAGGCTCTGTCCAGCCAATGTTGTGTGCGGTCATATATAGACCACCCAAATACAACAAACACTTTATGGGAGACTTTTCGGACTTCTTAGCTGGACTTATGCCTAAGTATGACCGTGTCTTGATCTTAGGAGATTTAAATGTTCACGTTTGTTGTCCTAATAATCCGCTGGCCAAGGATTTTTTAAACCTCATTGACTCGTTTAATCTTATACAATGTGTGACTGTTCCAATACAAGAACACGGACATACCCTTGATTTGGTTTTAACGCATTGGTTTTACTCTCTCTAACCTAAATGTCCTTGATGCATCTTTTTCTGATCATAATCCTGTTGTTTTTGACATTGAGTTATCGTGCCACATAGAGAAGTTGCGCGCTCCAGCCAAGCCCTGTCGCATTGTAAATTCCTCCACCACTGCTGCATTTGGTGCTGCATTTAATCAAGTCGCGACTGGTCAACCGATATCTGATGGTTTTAATGCAGATGTGGACTATCTCTCTTTATGCTTTGACTTGAACTGTCAAATTGTTTTGGACACGGTAGCTCCCGTGAAGATAAGGCACTCCAAACGTATTCCAAGAACCTTGGCTGAATGACTTTACGTGCACGGCTAGACGAGAAACTAGGAAAGCTGAGCGCAGATGGAAACGTGACAAGTTAGAAGTATCATTTCAGTTATTTAGAGACAGTTGGCAGTCTTATCAGAGAATAGTGAAATCTGCTAAAACAAAGTATTTTTCAGATATCATTGTGTCCAACTGTAACAACCCTCGTGTTTTATTTAAAACTGTAAACTGTGTACTTAATTCTCCACAGCCAGTCTGTGTTGAGCCCACTGTTGAAATGTGTGACAGTTTCCTTAACTTCTTTGTCTGTAAAGTTCAAAACACCAGAGCTCTCATTAGTCCTCCTCTGTATAATCCCCCTGCTCTTGTCATGCCTTCTGATGTTTTTGATCACTTTGAATGTGTTACTTTGTCAACTTTAATAGAAACTGTTGATAGCTTCTGAAGTCTTCTGGGTCTCCCCATGATCCAATTCTACCTCGATTGTTTAAAGAGGCTATTGTTTCCCAGCATGTGCTCAATATAGTCAATTGTAGCGTATTCAAAGGGGTAGTACCTAGGATTTTTAAGCTTGCTGTAGTGCAGCCTCTTCTTAAAAAACCTGGTCTTGATCCCGCTGACAAGGGAAATTTCAGACCTATATCAAAGCTTCCTTTTATTTCAGAAATCTTAGAAAAGATTGTCTACTGTCAGCTGAAAGATTATCTAGAGGGCCATGACATCCTGGAAGTGTTTCAGTCTGGCTTCAGATCAAAGCACAGTACTGAGACCGCATTACTGAGGGTTTTTAGTGACATTTTTGTGGCTACTGATTGTGGACATAGTGTCATTTTGGTACTTCTAGGTCTGACTGCGGCGTTTGACACAGTAGACCACCAGATCCTCCTGTCACGACTGCAGCATTGTGTTGGTATACAAGGACGTGCACTCGAATGGTTTAAATCCTACCTAACAGATAGACAATGCTGTGTCCACATTGCGGCCACTGAATCCTCTACTGCTGCCCCTCTCACTTGTGGAGTACCCCAAGGCTCCATTCTTGGGCCACTTCTCTTCTCTTTGTATCTCCTCCCTCTCGGGTCAATTTTTCACAAGCATGGCATTTCATTTCATTTTTATACGGATGATGCACAAATTTACATGCCACTTAAGAAGGAAAATTCCTACAGTGCTAAAACACTCAGAGACTGTGTTGAGGAAATCAAAAATTGGATGTCTTTAAACTTGTTGTTTTTAAATGATAAAAAAACAGAAATTGTAGTGTTTGGGCCTAGTGAAGCAAACACCTTTAGTACTTGGCGCTCTTGCTCAATATGTGAAACCTGTGGCGACAAATCTTAGTGTGCAGCTGGATAATGATTTAAAACTTGAAGTCCAGATTAGCGCTGTTGTCAAAACTAGCATTTTTCAAATTCGTCAACTCGCAAAAGTCAATCCTGTCCTATCACAGCATCATTTTGAGATTTTAATTCATGCTTTTATCACCAATCGTTTGGATTATTGTAATGCTCTTTATATTGGTCTGAAGCAAACTTCTCTCGCACGTCTCCAACTTGTTCAAAACGCAGCTGCTCGCCTTTTAATTGGTACAAAAAACGGGAACACATTACACCTGTTTTGATGTCCCTGCATTGGCTCCCTGTCTCTTATCGTATTGATTTTAAAATTATTTTATTTGTCTTTAAATGCCTCCACTTCCTCGCTCCACAATATCTGTTTGACCTGCTTCAACCCTATGCTCCTGCTCGCTCACTCAGGTCTGCAGATCTTTTACTGTTAGTGGTCCCAAAAATGAGGAGGAAACTTCGAGGGGACCGTGCCTTCTCTGTGGCTGGTCCCAAACTGTGGAACGCATTGCCCCTGCACCTTAGACAGGCTGAGTCACTCTCTACTTTTAAATCAGCTCTTAAAACACACTTTTTCTCTTTAGCTTTTCATTGATATGGTGACTTGTGGTGTACAGTTTGTAGTTATTTATTTGTATGTCTGTCATTTATCTGTTTTTAAAATGTCTGTTGTGTACTGCACTCTGGTCAACCCTGTTGTTTTTAAAGTGCATTAGAAATAAAGTTGGATTGGATTGGATACATGAGTACATCTTTTTCTCTCGGATGTGGCCATTGTTTGTACTGAGGGTGGCAAAGCTGGTCTCTCTTGCAAAGAGGACTTTTGTTTCTTGTCCCAGAGCTCTTTTAAAACTTTGGGTGTTGGATCCGATGCTTGGAATGTCTGGAGCTCTGCTTTGATGTAACTGGGAAGAGTAGGTGTGTTGCTCAAACACAGAGAACTGTGCAACCCACCGCTGTTGGATAGTCCCTAACTTGGCTGTGGACAGGTGGCAAAGTGTGTTATTGTCGGTCAGGACCATGAACTTGGAACCAAGAAGGTAGCTGTGAAACTTCTCTGTTACCATACATTTTAACGCGAGAGGCTCTAGCTTCATGCTACTGTACTTCTTGTCATTTTTTTCCGCCCCTCTAAGCCTAGCATAGCATAATCTATAACCTTTCTCTTCCCACCCTGAACCTAGTACAGGCACATTGGTTAACTTCAGCTTGATCGCTTCAAATGACTCAGAACATTCTGGTGGCCAGGCTGACTGGAGCAACTGCTTGGCCTTAACTGGACTACTCTCCCTGATATAGGCATTGACAACTTCATGAAGTGGCCCTGCAACTTCCAAAAACCTCTCAATAAACCACCTGTAATAACATCAGAAACCAAGAAAAGATCTGAGCTGTTTTACTGAGCTTGGAGTGGGCCAAGTCTTTACAGCGCCAATTTTCTCGGGATCTGTGCCTATACCCTGAGCTGATACCTGATGACCTAAAAACTTGACCTTGGACTGGAGAAAGCAACACTTTTCAACTTTTACTTTTAGATCTGTGTTTTTGAGCCTCTGGAGGACAGCTTCAAGACTCTCAAGGTGTTCTTCAAAGGTTTTTGGAAAACGCAAGAAGGTCATCCAAGTACATCTGGAATACAAGATCACTCATTGTTGCTTGCACTGAAAAGGCTGCAGGCGTGTCGCATAATCCAAACAGCATCTGCAGATATTCATAAAGGCTGAAGGGAATTGTAAAGGCAGTTTTGAGCCTGTCTTTTCAATGGACTGCAAATTGGTGGTAACCACTTGCAAGGTCAATGCTTGAGAAAAACTCTGCACCACTTAAAGCATCCAGACTTTCATCAATACATGGTAACGGAAATACATCATGTCTGGTCTTTAAGTTCAGCTTTCTGTAGTCTAGGCATTGTCTTAAACTACCATCTGGCTTCCGTACTAGGACTATTGGTGACACATATGAACTTGAACTTTCTTTGATAACACCTTTCCTCAACAGCTCACCTCTTTGTACTGATTTGATGGAATCCTTCTGTAGGGCTGGTGAACAGGGGTCTCATCCACTACAGGGATCTCATGTTAGACATAGTCAGTGTAGCCCAGGTTTTCATCCTGCACTGCAAAAACATCACAATACTTAAGTAGCAGCGCCTTTAACTCTGCTTGTTGCTCACCAGTGCCACCTAACTGTAGTCGATTGAACAGAGCCTGCAGGTCTTTGTCTGATTTATCCACTCCCATCTGACTGACAGTGACTTCCTCATGTGTCACTGATATGTGGTGGAACTTAACTTCATAAGGGTCACTTTCAAGGCATTCACATGAGCTAAGAACACCTAACGAAGCTTTTCCTGGGAGCCACACATCATCTTGTAATAAGTTGATAACTTGGACTGGAAACAGGTGACTACTGACTGTTATAACAGTGGCCACCACAATAAAACCACTAGGTAGGGGAGTGTTGCCTGGTTCTAATAACAGAGTAGACGTGTCATTAGAGTCTCTCTTAGGGCCCCTTACATAAACCGTGGCCACTGAAAGCACCGGCAGGTGACATTTCTTTTTCTGTATTACTCGAACCATGGCTGTTTTTTTCACAATTACCGCCTCCTGTACTCTCTGAAAAACTTACCTCCACTCAGAATCCAGTTCTCCTCCAAGTGCCACATCAAACTCCATTAGTATCAACTCTCTGCACCTTTTTGCAATTGTAGCATGGACAGAATGGTCGCAGGAGACAGGGTTCATTTCATGCATGTTTAATGCATCTCCTTTAAAACAGTGGAAGAGGCATAAATTTGCGCACAGTAACAACTTGGTCTCCCAGCATGCAGCCTGCTCTGTTCTGACAGAGGGACAGAGGAAGTGCGCACATGTGCTACAGGGTGTGTCACACCACTTACGGCCCTTGCGCAACAGGTACAAGTGGAACCCTAATATTGTACTTGGAAACAAATGTTGAAACCAAAATAAAAAAAACATATTTTACAAGGTTATTCAAGATTAAAAATATAACAAAATAAACCGTTTCATCACTGATAGGTTTTGAGAATGTTCACACACACACACAAAAAAAAGTTTGCTACATACTCCCCTCTGAACTTCTCAAAACTGTGCCAAGAGACTGTAAACTGGAACCAGAGTAACATTCACGCCAGCTAAGATAGACAATTAATTATTTACACATCTGCAACATAAATGTTTCCCTCTATAAAAGGAAAAGCAACACTGAAAGGTTGGCCAGACTAAACAATGTATGCTCGCAATGAACACAATCCCCTACAGATAAATTAGTGAAATTAGACTTCAATCTCCCAATCTTCAGGATTGACCTTGTCTAACAAGACTAAATATATAAAATGTACTATTTACCAAGCATAATGAAAACACATGAAATACTATTACACATAAATACTTTAAAAGTGCAAGTTATAAGGTGCTTAAACTGTTACTTTATCAAGTGCTTATTAGTTACTGCATTATGACTAGTTATAAAAGGATATGGAGTGGCAGATGAGCTGGGGTAGCCGCCTCGAACCCTTGCTGTTCTCGTCACACCAACTGGACAGCCCTGCAGCTCTAGGATCGTTGGCTCACCAAGTTGGTCATAGGTGTAGAGGTGCCTAGGCTGTCTCGATCTGACCGGTCTCAAATGACAAGGATCAGCATCAGAGGTGTCAGAGAAGGATGCTCCAGATTCAGGCACTACTACTTCCTACACCTGCTCCTCATCAGGATCTGCCCCTGAGATGACGACATCAGCTCCAGGTACAGCTCTCCGCTCTGGTTGTCTCCGTGTGTGGGCCCTAGGCTGGAATTCACTGGCAGCAGTGTTTAGTGACAGAGCAGCAGGTGGAATGAAGAGGTGGTAGTCTTCATCACTAAAGCTCTCAGTGGCTGTAGGCTGGATGTTGTACCTGGCTTTTTGTCTTCTTTCTGGTGGCGACACCCTGGTTCTTCTCGTTTTTGGACTCAACCAGGTAAGGACAGGGCAAGAGCAGGCTTTGGTGCAGCACGTGTCTTCTTCCTGGTGGTGAGGTTCTGAATTGCCTCACAGATGGCTTTATTTCCCTGGTCGAACTTCTCCAGCAGTGTGTCATGTTTCTGGGCTTGATCTGGCATTTTGTTGCTTGTTGAGTTATTTTGGTGACCATGGTTCTCTGAAACTGTAGAGTGTGAATCATTATTCACTGCTGACACTTTAACTCTGGCCTTTGTCATTGACAGCTTGCTCCTCCTCTCCATTTCTAGATTGTAGGCAGCAGTCATTTTCTCCAGCAGGACTTCATCTGTTACTCTCAGGTTTTGGAGGTATAGTTTTAAATCCGTGCGAATGGTGTCATCTTAGAGTCCGGTGAGTATTGTTTGTTAAAACTGATTCTGAATCAGCTCTGGGCTGTACTGTAGTCCAGTGTCTGCTCTCTCAGTGGCAAAGTGTATTTGTTGCCGTAAGTCCATGGCTCGAATAAGGAACTGAACAGGAGTCTGTCTGGGTTCTTGGGCAGCACGAGTGAGGGAGTGGTACAGCTCAGTAGTATCTTTTTCAACAAAATGAGTCCTTAAAATTTGTCTCAGAGCTTGCAGTGAAAGGTTAGCTCTAGTTTCCAGGTAACATCTGAGTTTTGTGCCAGGAACAAAAGCTTGAACAACAGCATCCACAATATCACATTCATCATATCCTTTCTTGATTGCTTTTGCAATTTGTTGGCCTAAACTTGCAAATTCCAACGTGTCCTTTTGATTATGTTCCCCAATTTGTCCAATTATTTTAAAGTCTTTTCTGTATAATTATTGTACAAAAGTTCTTTCAGGTACATTAAATGTAGCACTGGAAAAAAAAAAGTGTATTGGTTTGCAGCAGGGTCAGTGTTTGGTGCAGTGCCAACCTTGTCCACCAGAGGGTGCCAGGGTGATGTAGGACCAGACTTGGACAGCGTTTTTAGTTCATCAATGTGATCATTTACTTTTAATAATAAAGACATCCCTCCATCTTCTTGCACAGTGACACCCTCACAGTCCAAATGCTGAAGTATGAGCCTTCTCAAGTTTCGAGGTGAGTCCTTATCTTCATCATTAATGTCTGTGTAGACCCTCAGTCATCCAGGTCTGATCCATAGCAAACAACAAAGTTAAATCTGTCAACTGGACAAATCTTGTAGGAGTGAAGACGTTTCACTGCTCATCCAAGCAGCTTCTTCAGTTCTGGTCAGAATGCTGGTGGCCACTGCCTTTTAAATCTATCTGAGGGGAGGGGCTAACCACACTGAAACTGTAAACAGCTATTGTCTCCAGTTTCAGCTGAGACTACCCTATTCAGTCCTTAACGACCCTGCTACTGTTCTCATCGTTCTGGGCCTGAGGATGGAGTTGTAGATGGAGGAGAGATTTTGTCTCAGGCCCCCATTTCTGTTTAAGGAAGGATTCTCTTTCCTTACAAAAATAGCTTCTGTCTCCTGTCTCAAATCATTTCTTTTCTCTGGCTAAGATCTGAACTTCACTATCTTCAAAGGAGTGGTTAGTGGCTTTGAGATGGAGATGTACAGCGGATTGGGGTCCAGAGGAACTCTCTCGCCGGTGTTTGTACATCCTCTTATGGAGCAGTTGTTTAGTTTCTCCAATGTAATGCTCACTGCACTCTTCACTACACTGAATGGAGTAGACTACATTACTTTGTTTATGGCTCAGGGTTTTGTCCTTAGGGTGTACCAAGTTTTGCCTTAAAGTGTTTGTGGGTTTGAAAAAGACAGGAATCTCATACTGGCCGAAAATTCTCTGAAGTTTTTCAGACACACCCACAGTGTAAGGAATGGTAACACCTCTCCTTCTAGGTTCAGATTTCCTGTTTTCCTATTTTTTTAGCTCTCTTCAATCTATTGAAGGCCCATTTTGGATATCCACAAGCAGAGAGGGCTTTCCCCACATGTTGCTCCTGTGATAGAAATTTAAGTATAGTCATGTTGTGTATTTAAAAAGCATTTGATCTGTGTCAGTCTGCCAGACCCAGACGAGACATTAACATGTGTGAAGCTCTGTCTCCATCCCACAAGAAACTCGCTGTTGTTCTCCCTGTCTAAGTGTAAAAGTTCATTATCATATGGGTGTGAAACAAAGTCACTCTGCTTTGAAATGTATGTAGCATTGTCATTCTGGTATAAAATAGTCAGAGCTCAGATGCTCGGGGAGGTGGGTGGTTGGTTGGGTGGTTGGGTGGTTGGTTGAGACTTGGACTTAGAGGGAGAGGGGAAATGGGGGAGAGGCCGGGAGGCTACCAGTCTGTGGCCAGGGCAGGCCAGGGCCCTGTCCTGTCTGTATCTGCTGCAACAAAGAATAAACCTTTTTTCCTGTATTGCAAAACTCACCTAGCTTCGTAAATGGATTACTTTTCATCTAGAACTGTAATTTTTCCACAACACTCCTACTAAAATGAAACAGTGTAAATCATATCTGAAGGACAGGTGCAAGAAACAAAAATGTTCAGATAGTTGTAAACATTAAGCTTTTGGCACTTGTGGACTTATTCGTAGTGGGAAATTTGACTCCAATTCACATTTTATTGAAAAACCGTCACCCTTTCGTCTTTAACTGCTACTGTCAGGCTCGTCATTTTGCCCTTAAAATGTTGGTTTAACCCACACTACATCATACTGGGGGTTTTATTTCACGATTTTGTCTCTAAATCAAGATCTGGATATAATATTACAATAATAGACAAATCAGGTGTCTCCTGATAGCCTTATCAACAGGTTTGACTGACAGCATGCTAAATGCCAGCTCCGGGAAGGGGCATTATCTTCAGCAGCCTCACTCTGGATTGGCTTTTTGGCTGCTACGATACTTGTGGTCTATTCCAAATACAGAACTGGGTTCCAGATTTACCCCAAAAACTGCTAGCCTTGATTAGTTTAATTGGCTGGAGCCAAACACCATGGGTGACGTCACACTTCTTTATACAATCTATGGTTCCAGCGTCTCCTTAGTGGGACATATCCGGAACACTTTTCCCCCATAGACCAAGAGTAGCACTGGGTAGTTTTCAATAGGTTTCTGGTAACAATAAGACACTCTTTTGGTACAAATATAAAATGACAAAACTAGGAACTGTCCAATATGGATCTTTTGAGCGAATATCAATATCCAATATTTGGCTTGCTGTTGTGGACAACGATATTAAGATTTTAAAATTCATATCAAGGACTAAATATGTAAGTGACCTTGTAGTTCACAAATGTACATTTCTCTTTTGTAAAAATAGTAAGCAAATATATTTTTCTTGAATACCATTTATTGCATGATTGAGTAAATATACAGCCATATTTTAAACTGTCTCTGATATTTCAGTTTCACTCATGAGTCTGTTCAAATAGGCAGATCTTATGCACTGAGAACTGGGACTGACACATGGTCACGCACAGTCTGGGGCAGTGCAGAAAGAATATTAGTGATGAATATCTGCAAAATGTTCAATATCTGACCAATACCGATATCTGTAGGAAACCCAATATATCACAATACCCGCTTACCGATAAACCATCTCTATACAAAACTAAAATTAAACATATTTTTATGCCGGTGCCTGGAAATCTTTAGGGCACTTTCAGAACCCATCAGATTTCAAACAATTTTGACACAATATATATTTTTTGGCACCACCTACAGTTTTTTAGTACCAGTAGTACCATATTTTTAGTAAGATATGGTACCTTTTATTTGTACCCAGCCCTGACTAGGACATATTCAAAACAGATCTACAAACCAAGTCAAGTTTGTTCTACTGTTCCTTTTTTTTTTTTTTTTTTAAAGAAATGCAATTAAATTTATTTCCCTAAAGTCGTTCAGGCATTTTGTGTTTTGGGATTTTGACTTTGGGACTGTATTTGTCATTTTTCCTTCTCCTTTAATCATGTCATGCTCCATCAGACAGAAGCCAGGCCCAAGAGGACACATAGCCATCCCTCACTCTCTCCTCTCTTTTACTCTCTTTCTCCTTTCTATTCCCTTTATCTCTTCTCCCTGTTCTCTCATCTCCCATTTTTACTTTCTCTCTCCTCCACCCTGTTTTGTTTTTCTCTCATCTTTCCCTACTCTCTTTCCTCTTCTCTTGCTGTCCCTCTCGTTTTCCCTCTCGCTTTCCCCTTTCCTCTCTCTCCTTTTCCCTCCCTCTTTCCTTGTCTTTTTCCCCTCTTTCCCCTCCCCCTTTCCTCTCTCTCTCTCTCTTTATCTCTCTCATCTTTCTTTCAGGAAACTTTTCCCTGCCTCTTTCCTCCTCCCTCTCTTTTGTATTTCTCTCCCCTTTTCCCTCCCCTTTCCTCTCTTTCTGCTATCCTCCCTCTGTCTGTCCTTTCTCTCTTTTTCTCCTCTCTCTTCTCTTCTAATTATTTTCCTCTTGTCCATTTTACCCTTCAGCCTCATTAAACTCTTACCAAACATATTAGAAAGATTGTCAAACTCTTCTAGATTCACTGCACACCTAGTATCCCATTTCTGTCTGCCTTTTATCTTTTACTTCTATTAATTCAACTTCTAAAAATAAGTTGAACCAAATTAAAACTTCCCTCCCATTTTAAGAATTATATAGAAAGATGAGCTAGGATGCACTGACATTTGTTCAGCCCAACTTTATTTTATTTATTTATTTGATAGGGACAATGCACATTAATGCACATCTGTTGTGAACAAATGTAAATATGCCGAATTATAGCTACAGAGCTAATTTAGATCCGCAGTCCCTAGGCAGGTAACGAGTACAACAAATACATCACATTAGTACAACATATGAAGAGTTAAAAAGTAAGAAGAGAGGTACATATTTTGGTTAATGATCACATGACTAATTTGATTTCAGCCAGAGTTTGAGTTGAGTTTTAAAAGTGGATAATGTGGAGCACTCTCTTATTTGAAGAGGAATGCCATTCCAGATCTTACTAGCCTTCACAGAAAGAGCATTTTGTCCAAAGGCAGTTTTTCTATAGGGCACCTCACAGTCTCCTCTGGAGGAGGCCCTGGTCCCCGTGCTACGGGTGGTTTTTGTTTTGAAAAGGTCTGACTTAAAATCAGTTCACCTCCTGACATCACATTATTATATTTACTGAAAATTGTTAACCTGGCTCTTGTCGGATTGATATGTGTAGCCCTCTGAATAGAGTGAACATAATGATTGGAGCATTCTAACGAATACTTCATGCTGATTGGTTGAAGTGTTACAACAGCAGAACAAGCCAAAAAGTAACATTTTTGTAAAATCCAGTAGAGAGAAAAACACAGGCGTCTTACACAAATGCGCAAAGTGCTTCGGTCTGCACGTTTTTCACAAATACAATAGTCCATATTTTTGCTAAAATAGGCCAAGTAAGTTTGTTGGCATCCTGGTTCATTTGCCGCAGGCTTTCACTCAAACCACAATGGTGCCCTGTGATTGGTCTGTCTAAGTATGAGACCTATTACATGCAAGTTTATCCTACAGCTGGAGCTGAAAAAGGTTCAGTTTGTAAACTTACAAAAATTGCGAGAATCCATCTTGCTGGCAAGACTAGAAAACTAGATCAGACTTTACTTGTAACTATTTGATTTTTAGTCAAGGTTCATATTTTAAACATGCATTTCATGCAACATGCATGTTTGTGGAGGTCTAAACTGTTTGCTTGGCTGACCAAGATTTTGTAGACCCTGAAGATAAAGGGAGATTTAGGTCTCAAAGAACACATTGTTCAGAAGTTGTGGGTTTTTTTTTTTGGTTTTTTTTTGTTTTTTTTTTGTGGGGGTTTTTTATGATAGTGTTAGATCTTTAGCCTAATCTAATGTATTATCAAAAGTGTGGGAGACAGAAGAGTGAAGGTGCTGCAGTTGGGCAGTTAGTCATGTTTAGGGAAGTCTCCACCGTCTGATAATACTGAACAGATGTGCTCAGTGTTGTGGGAATTATGCCTAAACTATTTTAGGATAAGCATCTAATTGTTTGTTTGTTTAATTTTATTTTATTTCTTTTTTTAGTTTCTTTTTTTCTTTATTGCAATTGCTGCATTAATTTGTGATATCACACTCCATTAAACACCTACAGAACCATAAACATTTGCACAGAAGTGGTACTCAGAGTCATTTACTCAAGTACATTTTCTTGAGTAGCTTTTTAAATAACATTTTACTTCTTTACTTCTTCTTACTAGTTTACAGACATCATACTTTCATTCCAAATCCTATTTGAATACAGTTTACAGTGTAGCAGTACAGTGTATGAGTTAAGGTTTTGATAACACCTCCTACTATATATTTACACATGACAAAACCTTTATGTAGACAACGATTGCTCAAAGCTGATACTGCTTGTGCATGCTTCACTTAGGGAGAAAAGAGTTGGTATTTTCTGTGTTCTTTTCTAACTAGTTTGATGTAGGAGTTGATGAGCATGAGAAGAGGTGGCATGGACTGTCACTGGTAGAGGACTCCTCAACTAGCCCTGTACGAATGAAGAGCTTTATCAGGGTGTAGTACTATATATACAAAGAGAAGTCACTATGTTTACACGCACAGAGAACTCCGAGTGTGCTACACCAAATTCAAAGTCTTTGCCCCAGAATCTGTCTGACACTTTGCCCAGTCTATAGCAGGTCAAATAACCAAATAGGTGCAGACAGGGGTTACGAGGCATTTAGGGGCGGCTAGTAATTTAGAATTAGCACTATAACTTTGCATCTGTAAAGCAGCCATCATAAAGAAGTTTGGCACAAATAAATAAGCTGCTTCTCATTTATGTTGAGCATTTGATTTTCAGACATGAAATGGACTACATTACTCATAAGTTATTTGTTCTCTGCCACACAAATAAACACATTCAAGACAGTAGTTTTCACTTTATCTTAACCCTCATGTTGTCCTCGGGTCATAATGACCACTGTTTAAAAAAAAACATTTTTTTTTTAAAAGTTATAAAGGTGTTGCAGATGACATTACCCCGAATTCTCTCTGTGCTGAAGCCATGAGTGTGCGTTATAACGTCCAATAGGCTCTAGAGGTGATTTTTCCAGATGTCCAGCAAGACAACTCTGATTCAGACGAGGAAGTGGAGGATGTTTCAGAAGAAGACGATGGGGATGAATACAACCCAGAGCATGATGAATCATCTTCAGAAGAAGAAGAAAATGCTGAAGCTGAAAGAAAACAGCAAAATAACATGGTTCTCGGAGGCATATGACCAACATGGCAGGGAGGCAGAACAAAATGTCATAAAGATGACCCCAGAACCCACAAGATATGCCGTTTCTCATGCCCATGACATTGTCCCTACATTCTACCTGTTCATAACACCAGCAATAGAAAAATAATCCTGAAGATGACAAATCTGGAGGGTTTTCGCAAATATGGAGACAGCTGGAAAAAGATGGATGAGACTGACCTGCGGGCCTACTTAGGGCTGCTCATCTTAGGAGGTATTTACAGGTCCCGAGGTGAGGCTGCAGCTAGTCTATGGGATGCACAGAGTGGAAGGCCAATTTTCCAAGCCAGAATGCCACTCAAATTCTTTCACACCTATTTACGTTTTAATAACCGTGAGTCAAAACCAGCGAGACGTGTGACCAACAAACTTGCAGCCATAAGAGAGGTCTGGGATAAGTGGGTGGAGCAGCTGCCCTACCTCTACAACCCAGGGCCTAATGTAACAGTGGATGAGCAACTGGTTCCATTTAGAGGTAATTTATTTTCATATTTCTAATAAAAGTGATTTTCACTATTGAATTCTATGACTGTTATCTGTGACTCTGATACAAATCACTGATGCTAATCTCTTCTGTCCAAAAGTCGTTGTCCTTTCCAGCAGTATATGCCCAGCAAGCCAGCAAAATATGGGATCAAGTCATAGGTGGCTTGCGATGCCAAATCAAGCTACACTTGGAAGATGCAAGTCTACACCGGGAAGCCGACCAGTGGAGGCTCAGAGAAGAACCAGGGGATGTGGGTTGTGCTTGATGTGACAGAGGGACCGAGGGGTCACAATGTGACATGTAACAATTTCTTCAACTCTTATGAACTCGGACAGCAGCTCCTGAAGAGGAAGATCACCATGGTTGGCACAGTTCGAAAGAACAAGCCTGAACTCCCACCTGCACTACTTGCAACAAAGGAGAGAGAGGTCTTCTCATCAAAGTTTGCCTTCACACCCACCACCACCCTAGTTTCCTACATCCCAAAGAAAAATAAGAATGCAGTACTTCTGAGCACACTGCACACAGACGCTGGCATTAGCGATCGTGAGGACAAGAAGCCATCCACCATCCTAGACTACAACTGTAACAAAGGAGGTGGTGGACAACCTAGATAGACTGTAACATATAGCTGCAGAAGGAGGACTGCCCGCTGGCCCCTGGTCATCTTCCACAACATCATTGATGTTTCCTCCTACAATGCCTTTGTGATTTGGAGAGAGATCAACCCAACCTGGATGCCTCGTAAGCAGAACTAGAGGAGGGTATTCCTGGAGCAGCTAGGAAAGGCTCTTGTAACTCCATTCATTGAAAGAAGGAAGCATGTCCCCCGCACAGAAGCCTCTGCAGCAGTTGTCAAAGCTATACAGAGTGAAGGAACTCCTGATCAACCTGAGGATCCAGCTGCCACAGTCGCTGCCCCAGCTGGGGCAAGTAAGAGGAAGAGATGTCAGTTCTGCCTGCCAAAGAAGGACTGTAAAACACATACTGTGTGCTATAGGTATAAGAAATATATCTGCAAGAGCTGTGCATTTGCATACTGCCCTACATGTGCTAATTAGCTGAATGAGTTATAATGTTTTGTTTTGTTTTGTTTTTTGGTTGTATATTTTCTTACATTGTTCACTGGCAAAAAAAAAAAAAAAAAAAAATCAAAAGAATCTGACTCATTGGGATGAATAAAAAATGCTTTTGTTTCTAAAGCTATAGAAATACAGGTGAAAAGGGAAAACTCAAGTATTCACACATTTTGTGGTGAATGTTTCTTCAAGCAAAATAAAATTTGGTGTTTAAAATTCTATTAAACTGCTTATATTGGGGATTTAGTGAAGACCAGTCATTTTGACCGGGAGGACAAAGGGTGTATACAGAATATGAGGACAACATGAGGGTTAACTTTAACGAGCCAAAGCCAAACATGTGCTCAGTGGGTGCTTGGTGGAGAGGCTGTAGTTTATCATTCTTCCTGATCTAAAACGAGCAAGTACACATCCAAACATGTCTAATATTTTCCTGGCTATTTATTTTATTAGTTTTTACCCTGTGCAGTTGAGTGCCTCTCCTAGTCTGCACCTAATATAAATCAGTTACATACAGCAGGTATCCGAATGGACCAACATATGATTCAATGATTTGGTGCACTAAGATAAAGTGAAAGCAAACCCCTATAACCCCTATAACCTCTAGCCTCGATGAGCGTCATTTGGTTGGAGCTGACCACTGTAAGTGACATCTAGGCCTGTGAAAATAATGCATTTTGAAGTTCGATATATTGCTGAATTAAATATAGATGATTAACAATAATATTGAAACTAGTTTATTCTAAATATACAATATTGTAAAAAAATTATAAACTGCAATAAATACAGCAGAATGAAACATTTTATTACTTAATTTGCATCTGTAATGAGTCATATAAGCTATTAATTTAACCTTTTATGGCTTACATCTTATTATATAGTCAAAAAAAATCCCAGTAGTTCAAAGAAAATGTACACACGATAAATATTGATCTCAAAAATATATTGTTCCAGCTTTCATATACTGAACGATAAGTCGGGCTTAGTAAGACGTCACATAGTATGCAGATATGCTGCATTGATTTGTTTTGTTGAAATAAATATTGAATTGAAATTGAAATAGTCATTTTCGCACCTACTTGATTTTTTGATCTGCTGCAGACTGGGACAAGAGTGGTCTGACAGATTGTGGGGCAAAGACGATTTGGATGGGGTTGTTTAGCTCATTCAGAGTTCTCTGTGGATGTAAACATAGTGTGTCCTCAAATAAGTGAAGCTATTTTGTTTTGTGCGCACTCACTGCTGTTGGGACCCTTAATCCCTCTATATACCACACACATTCACACACAGTGACATACAGTGCTTTGCAAACACCGCTCAAATCCACCGCTACAATAATGACTAGTGAAGTTCAGGCCCCGAGAGGAGGATTACCTTTCTGTCTTTACCCCGCGATTTACTCATCGGATGGGAAACTGCAGTAATCACCAGAAGTGCACTACAAGAACACAAGAAAACCAAGCACAAATACATGAATTCAGATTTTTATAATTTTGCCTTTTTTTGTCCCTATTAACTAATAGGTCAGATTTTTGAATATTTTGTTTAATTTTAATCCGCCTTGTTTTAATTTTTTTTGGTACAGGGTGCTTTTTTTGGTACTGGGTGCAAAATCTTCTATTCTTCATGGAGATGCCTGAAATGTTCTACAAAATGGTATAAAAGTTGCTCTCTCTATGGAGACAAGCACTCAGCCATACCAAGACCTTTTTGGCAATAAGAGGCCTATATTTGAATAAAGGAAAGAAGGTGAATGTTTTTCCATTAGAATACTTGTAGTACATTAAGTGCAATATACATGTTTTTTGAAAGGAAAAATATGTCCATGTTATAATATTGTTACCTCCTAAAAATAAAAAGAGTTGTATTCTGTTTCATTACAAATGCTTGAGTAATCTTTTATTATTAGGCTGTTTTCATCTCCCAGGCTCAAAATGCTCTGCTTCACCCTTTGATGTCATGAAGCAGTAGTTTCCAAGATAACAGAAAGCTTTTACCATTTGTTCAGTAGAGATTGGCAATTCCAGGGCTGACATGATCCAAATGATTCTCGTGAATGTGTATGGATTTTAAAAACACAGTGGAGCACTTCCTCTATTACCACATTACATCACATTGAAACTGAGGTTGTTCTGTTCTGTTTGAATTTAATACCTTT
>NC_047143.1:12670529-12705529 GCF_009829125.3 Periophthalmus magnuspinnatus
ACATTTGTACATATGTAGATAGTAATGACTTAAGCTGGATTTCCCTATTTCATTCCCGTCTTGTCCACAGCCTGTACTTCTGTGAGCAGAAGCCTGTACTTCTGTGAGCAGAAGCCTGTACTTCTGTAAGCAGAAGCCTGTACTTCTGTCAGCAGAAGCCTGTACTTCTGTCAGCAGAAGATGCTTAGCTGAGATCACAGTGGAGAACTAAACGTACCTGTTTTTCAGTAGACTGTTGCTCACAAAAACGTGGGAATTATGCATTTGATTATCATCAAAACTACCTTCTTTACCAAAGAAGACTCAAAAATATCTTAAAAAAGACATAATGAACTACATAAATGGAATGATAGAATGTGCTGCATATTAACTGAACAAATGTTTCCAATAACTCTAGGAAATGTGTAACAGTGTTGTAGAACATTCTGATTGTCAATGTATTATGCTTCTGTATTTATAATTGGGTAAATTGTGAATGTTTTTGTGTGTCACTCAACAATACTGCAGAAGCTGGGGGGAAGGTCACACCCCTTCAGTTAAAAAAAAAGTGGGAAAATCTGCAAAAGAAATATAAAGTATGTACATGAGCTGAATGTGTACTGTTTTCATTTGTACTTATAAAACATTATGTTAATCTTGTTTTCACATGTCTTGTATTAACATTTATTCTGTCAAAGGACTGTAAGTATCCAAAGAGCAGGGAAGGTGTGGCAGAGAAAGCCACTGCTGAAACTTGGCTGTGGTTTCTCCCCATGGATGAGGTGTTGGGGCAGAGGGCCTCCATCAACCTCCCTGTCCTCATCGCCTCTATCCCTGAGGACACAACAGGGCCAAGTACTGCCTGGCAGCAGCAGCCGCTGGAGGAGGAAGAGGAGCAGCAGCAGGAGCAGCAAGAGCAGCAGCAACAGCAGCAGCAATAGCAGCGGGAGGAGGACGAGCAGCAGCAACAAAGGAGAATACGGCAAGCAGGAAAAAGGAAGCGGGAAAGTGAAATTGTGAAGCTCTACAGGGAGGATTTAAGAATGCAGAGGGAGCGTGATGAGAGGGATGCGGAGGAGAGGAAGGAGCGCTTGGAAAGTTTATTTGGTTTGCTTGAAAAATGTATTGATAAAAATTAAACAGTTTGATTTTGAAACATTTATGACTTTTTCTTTACAAATATTTACATTCATCTTACATGTCTTAAACAAAGGAAAATAAAGTACTATTTACAATTTATTAATGTAATAACTTTAAACACTAAAGTAAAGTAAAATGAATAAACCTGAGTGTGCCAGTGCCAGGTTTTAATAATGAAGACACACTTCCAGGGACCTTGGTAATCAGTGCTAATCAACCTTCTCTGCCTGGACCGACTTGAGAGTGCTGAGATTGAGGTCTTTATCTTCTGGCTGGTACGTGGGGCTCTCACACTGGGTGCTGCTCCACTGTCCACTGCATCGTTCATGGGCTGGGTTTGCAGGGCTGGCTGGGGCAATAGATGACTGGCATGTCACTTTAGAGAAATCGGAAAGAATATTGATAGTACTGCTCATGTTACATCACATCTATTTACAGTTACAATGTTTACAGGTAATCACCCTGAAACACTTCCAATAAGAATTTGAAACTTGCTATTATGTAAATACCTAGATATAATCATGATCCATGGGAACCTCCTCCGGGGCAGAGACCTCAGCAGACAGCTGGTCTGTGCTCCAGCGACGGCCTCGACTTCATTGCCCCCATCATCCTCCACTACATTCTCCTGTGGCTTGTCCTCCAGGGCCACAGTGTCTCCTGTCCCAAGGCAGATGTGAAGGACGGCACAGGCAGTGATGACCTATGACAAGAAAATATGATTTAGTCTTTCATAATCACATATTTCATGATATTTAACATTTCATTTACATGTGGTGCAAAGGTGTGATGGACCTCCAGTGCATGAAAAAAGATGGCCCTGAATCTTGTTTATCATTAAAAAAGAAACACTCAATAATTGAACATGCCTTGGAATGATGAAAATTGAAGCGCTTGGCTCCCACACCTTGCACTGGCCGCTCATAGGAAGTGATGAGGGGACACTGGAGACAGGGGTACCCTCCATCTCCAAGGATGAAGTGCCCTGGAGGAGGGTACAGTCCTCTTTGGTACAGAGGACTGTATCAAAGGACTCTGGCATCATGAACAGAACCAGGCCACCCCACGTAGGTGTTTATGAAAAGGGCCCTGATGGTCACAGACAGCCTGAAGGATAATGCTGGGAAACAGTTTCCTGTTTCTGTAGCTCTGACCATCAGGGCCACTGGGTGGCCTGGTTCTTACATGGCAGCCATCTATTGCCCCAGCTACCCCCTGTGCCTCGCCAGCGTGCAAACCCAAGGGTCACTGCCTCAAAATCATCACTGGTAGGGAGGTGGATGTGACGCAGGGCCACCACCTCCCCAGTAACCCTGTGGACAATGCGGTGAACAGAGGAGCGTGGTATCCCAAACACTTGGGAGACCACCCGGTATGATGTTCCACTTGCCAGCCAGAAGAGTAAGACAAAGACCTCGAGCTCAGCACCCCATCCGTGCTGTCGGTCCAGCTCCAGAAGGCGCATTAGCACTGCCAAGGATTCTCTGCTCAGCCGAAAATCAGGCCTTATGTATTCATGATTAAAAAACCTTTCCAGCACTGGCACACTCAGGTTAATTTTGCAGTACATTCTTCCGCGCTGGTTGGGGGAAAGAAACAGTTACATTCAATAAAGGTATGTGCAGTTATTTCCTGACAATAAGAATAATAATACATTATTATCATTAGAAGTTATTATTGCAGTAATAACAATAACAAGATGAAATTAACTGGCGCGGCATAGAAGGTAAACCACGCCCTCTACTGGTATTAAAGTGATTTAGATATGGAATAAATCAAACCTGACCCAAATAGCAGACCATTAAAATACACAACATCCCACTTTGTACAACTAATAAGTGTTGGTTTATAAACTCTGGTTTATAAACTATGAATGTGAAAATTATATTGGTTACCTCTGTCTCTGTTATAGCGTATTAAGAAGGTATATTTGGTTAAAGTTATGAAGTAGCTACAAATGGGAAAACAATCACCTGGACCCTTAGATTTACCTATTGATATTCCTGTCATAACCAGCGGGGCGTAGGGACCAAAAGTGCGAGACTCACGAAATTTTAACAATGTTTTTATTCACAATAAGTGTTCATAGAAACCACAGTTCATTTATCCACAGGCTGGGGAACGAGGGTGCTTCGTAGCATAGTGTCCGAAATAACATAGTTCATAAATCCAGAGTAGAATAACATAGTTCATAAATCCAGAGTAGCTGGGGAGCGTGGGTGCAGGTCCGTGAGTGCGGAGAGACACAAGTGCACGACAAGGTAAGACACAAGACCATACCAGGGTGGAGGTGCAGGTGTTGGGGGAGTCTGGAGCTGGTTCTCGGGCGGAGATCTGGAGCAGAGCAAAAAGGTTCCAATAAGACAAGAGTGTACAAGAAAGGATCAAAGTACAAAGCCATGAGGATAATCACGTGAAACACGCGGAACGTTCCGGCGCCGAGTGTCTGGTCCTGACTCCTTTTATCCACGGCGGGTGGTGTTGACTGCGTTGATGGGAAGCAGGTGCGCGCAGGAGGAGTCAGGACTCCGCCCAGCTCCGGAGACAGGCAGGTGAGGGAGGGGGGAGTAAGAACACAAGGACAGCAAAACAGGGATCACGGCAATTCCACAGAATATATGAATTAGTTACTTCATTCATTCTAAAAAGAATTGAACACCTGCGACGATGATGCCTTAACTCTTCTTCTATTAAATTATGAAAAATGAAAAATAAAAAGATCATTAATTTACTGTTCATTTTACACCTATGGTCACACATATGCTTATTAATCACCAGCCATCACCTTTAGTAGGCGTAACATAAGCTACGTAACTGTCGTAACTGAGTGGAGTTTTGCCAACAATAACTAGCACTTCTTGCTGCTCGGGCATTAAAAAGCAGAGATATTTTGACTTCAAGAGCTGCAATATGTATACTGGGGCAAGAGATGTTTTGCTCGCATATATGGGAAAAATCTACTGCCATTAAAGAATGGTATGTAACCTTATAGCTAAAAAAAAAACAACAACCAACAAACTTGACTCTTACTTGGTCTGAAGGAGGGCCTCCTCATGCTTGTTTATTTGGAAATGTTGTCCATTTGGCTCTAATCATTCACACTATGGCAAAATCATATATATCTCCTTGGAGAATGCACTGAAGTGTGTTTAACTTTCTATTTCCATGGAATCATGCAGGTGATATACCACCTCCAGAAAGTTACATATTGCACCTGTCAACATATGCCTAATGTTATTTCATTGAATCCCAAATGCTATGCTATGGGTGACGTTACGCTCCCTCGGCCCACTTCTACATACATACATCTGTTCTGTGTATTTGTAGGTTTAGAAAGAAGCAGAGAGAGACAGGTGTTTATAGGTATGATCAGGACTTGTACAGTTCTCAGCATGCTATTTAAAATTTAAAACAAATTACAATTATTTGACTAGAATTGCATTTAATTACAAGTACACATTTACAAATACAAAACTCTCCTCATTTACAGAAACTTCAGTATTTGTATTGAGTTCCTTCCCTTTGTGTCCATGTGAAGGGTGTGTTTTGAGCCCAAGGTCAGACTGGTGACACCTCCTGTCGATGAGAGCAGCAGCAGGTGGGTACACAGGTGGAGACAGGCCCCTCACTCACCAGGCCATGGAACTCATTAGTTCCTCAGTGAGAGAAGACTGCTGTCTGTGGGCATGGCTCTTACAGCAAGCAAATAGAAATGTATGCAGTCAGTCTTAAAGTGGGGAAATGTGTCTTGCTTCAGAACAGATATATTGTATAAGTGTCATGATGCCTGCATTTCCTGTCCTCCTGTGTTCTCTCCCCCTCCCCTGCCTGTCTGCCTGGAGCTGGGCGGAGTTCCTGACTCCTCCTGCACGCACCTGGAGCGCATCAGCGCAATTATCTTCACCTGCTGCCGAGTATATGAGGGCCTGTCTGCCTGTTACTCATTGGACTTTTTGCCACCTTCCAGATCCCTGCTCTCGCTCTCAATAAGCAGCTCTTGAGGTCAAAATAAGTCATCAGTTCGCTGGTCCGGACAGGCTTGACCTGGGAGACGTGGAATGTTGGATGGATCCGGAGAGACGGGGGCAACTGGAGTCGTACAGCGGACGGATTTATGATTCTGATCATCTTAAATGGCCCCAGGAAGTGGGGGGACAACTTGTGGGAGTCCGTCTTCAGCGGGATGGTTCTGGATGAGAGCCAAACCATTTGGCAAGGTTGGTATGCGGGCGCCGGGATGCGGTGACGATCCGCCGCTGCCTTGGTGCGCGCCCAGGCTCGAAGGAGGGCCGCTCTGGTCTTGCTCCAAACTCAGCGGCAGCGCTGGAGGTGATGCTGGACGGACGGGACCGCGAGGTCTCTCTCCTCTGTGGGGAAGAGCGGGGGCTGGTATCCCAGGGACACTTGGAAAGGGGACATGCCGGTGGCCGAGCTCACAAGGGAATTATGAGCATATTCAATCCAGAGCAGGTGAGAACTCCAGGTTGCGGGATTTGCGGAGACCGTACATCGTAGGGCTGATTCTAGGTCCTGGTTGGTTCCTTCTGTCTGCCCATTCGACTGCGGGTGGAAGCCGGACGTGAGACTGACCGTAGCCCCTAACCCATCGCAGAAGGCCCGCCACACCTGGGACGTGAACTGTGTTCCTCTGTCAGAAACGATGTCCACCGGGATGCCGTGTAGGCGGAAGACATGGCGAGTGAGCTGGTCGGCGGTCTCCTTGGCCGTTGGAAGCTTAGGCAGGGCTATGAAGTGGGCGGCCTTGGAGAAGGCCGCCCACATGGTAATTCTCACCACGGTGAGAATTACCATGTTCCCCTGAGAGGGAGGTAGTCCCGTAACAAAGTCCACCGCGATGTGAGACCAAGGCCGCCGGGGAACTGTGAGGGGACACAAGAGACCAGAGGGGGGTGAATGGGAGGCCTTGGCCCGAGCACATACCTGGCAGGCCGATACATAAGCCCGGGTGTCCGTGTCCATAGTGGGCCACCAGAAGTGTCTCTTGAGCAGGGAGAGAGAGCGACTCGCACTGGGATGGTAGGCGAACCTGGAGGTGTGGGCCCACTGGAGCACCTGGGGACGGACAGAATCGGGGACAAACAGTTTACCAGGTGGGCCGTTACCTGGGTCAGGAATGTTGGTCTGGGCCTCTCGGATAGTGTCCTCAATTTCCCAATGAACCGCTGCAACAACGCAAGAGGGGGGAATGATGGTCTCCGCGGAGCCCGGGCTGTCTTCCAGGGTGAATTGGTGGGAAAGGGCGTCCGGTTTGACATTCCGAGATCCGGGACGGTAGGTCAGGATAAAGTTGAAGCGGCTACAGAACAGGGACCAACGAGCCTGACAGGAGTTGAGTTGTTTGGCGGACTGAATGTACTCCAGGTTCTTGTGGTCTGTCCAAACCACGAACGGCTGCTCCGCTCCCTCTAGCCAATGATGCCACTCCTCCAAGGTGACTTTGACAGCTAGGAGTTCCCGGTCCCCCACGTTGTAGTTGGTCTCGGCCGAGGACAACCAACGGGAGAAGAAGGCGCAGAGGCAATTATGGGGGTCAAATCTCTGAGACAGCACAGCCCTCACTCCCGAGTCGGAGGCGTCCACTTCCACAATGAATTGGCACAGGGGGTCGGGCTGGTGCAGGATGGGAGCGGAGGTAAACAGCTTCTTGAGTTTACTGAAGGCCGACTGCGCCTCGGGGGACCAGGTGAACTGCAACGAAGGAGAGGTAAGTTTAGTAAGGGGCGAGATAACCCTACTAAAATCTCGTATAAACCGTCTGTAAAAGTTAGCCAATCTGTGATGGCCTGGATCTTCTCCGGGTCAGTTTTCACTTGGCCCCGCCCCACTATGAAGCCCAAAAAACTGACCTCCTCTGCGTGGAACTCGCACTTTTCAGCTTTCACAAACAGCTTGTTCTCTAGGAGGCGCTGTAGGACCTGGCGCACATGATGGTGATGCTCCTGAGGGGTCTGAGAAAAAATCAAAATATCATCCAGGCACACAAATACAAAGTGGTTCAAAAAGTCACGAAGCACGTCATTAATAAGGGCCTGGAACACAGCGGGGGCGTTAGTAAGACCAAAGGGCATCACCAAGTACTCAAAGTGGCCAAGGGGGGTCTTAAAGGCCGTCTTCCACTCGTCCCCCTCCCTTATGCGTACCAGATGGTATGCGTAACGTTGATCCGGTTTCGAAAATATGGTGGCTCCATGGAGGGGCGTGAAGGTGGAATCCAGTAAGGGGAGCGGGTACTTATTCTTGACCGTGATGTTATTCAAGCCCCGGTAATCAATGCAAGGCCAAAAAACCCCGCCCCTACCGGGGAAGACGACGGACGGATGATTCCGGCAGCCAGGGATCCACGGATATACTCCTCCATGGACTCTAGTGCGGGCTTCAACAGGTTATACAGTCGACTAGAGAGTAAGGGAGCACCCGGCTGGAGGTCTGTTGCGCAGTCATATGGGCGGTGCAGGGGTAAGAAAAGAGCTTTACTCTTGCTAAAAACCTCCCAAGGTCGTGATACTCCGCCGGAACTGAATACAGGTTGGGAGCGTCCGAGGACGGTCTGGAGGTGGAGCCGGACCCCCCGGCGGGAGGTAGGGCGGACTGGAGACACTGGGCATGGCACTCGGGGCTCCACCCCGAAACTCTACCCCGGGCCCAGTCAAAGACGGGGTTATGAGTCCGTAACCAGGGGTAGCCTAAAACCAGCGGAGAGGCGGAGGAGGACAGAACATAGAACCGCCGGGTCTCACGGTGGTTGCCGGACAAAACCACGGTGACGGGTTCCGTGATGTGCGTCACGTGGGCCAGGAAACATCCATTGAGTGCCTGGGCGTTGAGGGGGTGTTCGAGGGGCTCCAGTCTGACGCTGAGCTGCCCCATGACTTGGGCTTCGATAAAGTCTTTCTCAGCCCCGGAATTGACAAGAGCTAAAACAGGTAAAGTCTCTGGACGTACATACAGGTTGGCACTGAGCCGCAGTCTAATGTTTGTTTCCGGGATGCGAGACTCACCCACCAGTACTCCCAGCGCTACTGGTGGGTGCCCCCTTTTGGCCGAACCGGACAGGTGGCCACAAAATGCCCGTGCTCGCCGCAATAGAGGTAGGACCCAGCCAGGTGATGCCTCCGCCGGCGCTCCTCGGCCGAAACGAGCGTCCTTCCGATCTGCATGGGCTCCTCCGGAGGCGGCGGGGCATCGCGTTGCTCCAGTGGGACCGGTGACCGGCGTCTCTCTCTCTGGCGCGCCCGCAGCCAGTTGTCTATCAGGTTGGTGAGGGTGATGAGTGTGCGTAGATCCGAGGGTTCGTCACGGGACACCAGCTCGTCCTTAAGATGCTCATTCAGGCCCCGTAAGAAGGCGGCCCGCAGCGCACTGTCTGTCCAGTCCACCTCAGCAGCATGCGTCCAGAACTCTATAGTGTAATCCGCTACCGTTCTGGAGCTCTGGTCAAGAGTCAGTAAGCGGGCAGCCGCGTTGTCCTGATAGTGCGGGTGATCAAACACAAGTTTGAAGGCGGAGATGAAGTCGTTAAAATCCAAATTGTCCACAGGTGTGTTCGTTAACTGTGCCTCAGCCCACTGAAGAGCCTTTCCCCGGAGTAATCCACACATAATAAATTTTAGCAGCTCCAGAATTAAAGCGAGCGGGGCACTGCTGAAAAAGGAACATGCACTGGAACAGGAACCCCTGACAGAGGTGAGGCTGACCTGAATATGGCTCCGGGTCCGTGCCTCTCGACTCCGGAGGACGTGGCAGCGCCCCAGACGCAGCAGGTGGGGCAGCAAGAAGCACGGCCACTTGATTGGTGAGCTGCGCCACTTGTTGAGTCAACGTCTTATTAAAATCCAACAGTGTCCGAATAGATTGTCCGTGTTGTCCAATAATCACCTCATGGTGGGAGCATGCTTGTCGGAGCAACTGGTCCGGGCCCGAGTCCGCTTGGTCCATGTTGGCCAGACCTAGTGCGGGTGCGGACCAAGGAGTGCAGACTCAGGGCAAGTTGACAGTGTTTATTTACAATATAGTGAATTTCAGTTTTTAATAGTTCATTTAACACACACGGGGAGCCAGGGAGCGGGAGGCAGACCAGATGGGCGTAGTGCGGAGCGGGGACGGGAAAGCCAGGACCAGAGCGAGGACAGGATCGGGACGAGACCAGGGCAGGCCGAGCCGGAGTAGTCCAGAGAGTGGGAGCCAGGGCAGGAGGCGAGAAGCAAGCCGGAGACCAAGACGGAACAGGAGGCAAGGCAGAGGGGTGACTGTACCGGAGCTGGAGCACAGAGGCAGGAGTAGGAATGAGCGAGAGCAGGAATCTGGAAGGTGGCAAAAAGTCCAATGAGTAACAGGCAGACAGGCAACAAAGATGCAAAAACTAAGCTGGAGCATTCACGTTGACACGCGGACAGTCTGGCTCCGAGTGTCTTCTGTCGAACCCTCATATACTCGGCAGCAGGTGGAGGTAATTGTGCTGATGTGCTCCAGGTGTGCGCGGGGGGGGGGGGTCCGCCCAGCTCCAGGCAGACAGGTAGGGGAGGGGGAGAGAACACAGGAGGACAGGAAATGCAAGCATCATGACACTGAGTGGGAGCACCAGATAACTGCTTGTGATTCTTTCAACGCTTTTGCTAGGGAACTCCGCAAGGTGTTTGGGGTCGCATCTTGTGGACCTGATGCAGCTGGGGGTCTAACGGGGGTGAGACAGGGTACCCGCACGGTTGCTGATTACGCTATTGAATTCTGGACCTGGGCCCTTCAAAGCCAGTGGAATGTTGTAGTTCAGACTGATTCTTATCTCTTGGGTCTGAGTGACTATATTAAGAATGAGCTGGTTTCTTATGATCTCCCCTCCGACCTTGATAATCTGATCGAATTGGCAACCAAACTTGATCACTGTATCCAAACTCGGCATCTAGAGAAAAGACAAAGACTTCCCCGTGCATGTTCCAAATTAGGTCCAGTCAGCCACACTTCAGCTCCTCATTATGGGGTTTCAGAATATAGGCAGGTGGGCAGAACCAGTCTTTCTACTGAAGAGCAAGAACACCAGGCTTTTGGGCACTACAACATATCACACTGTTCCTGTTCACCTATTACTGGCAGGCAACCACCAGGACACCATCCAGGCTCACATCCTGAAAACTTCTCAGCACCCTGTAATCCTCAGTTTCCCGTGGCTTCTCCGTCATAACTCCCATATCACTTGGTCTACAGGTTCCATTACTAAGTGGAGCCCATCCTGTCATTAGATCTGCCTCAACCAAGCCATTCCAACAGTGCTACCAACTGACAACTCTGGTCCTCAACCAGACCTTACTGGTGTTCCGAAGGAGTACCACGACCTCCAAAAGGTTTTTAGCAGGACCGAGGATACATCACTTTCTCCACATTGTCCGTATGATTGTGCCGTTGACCTGCTGCCTGGAACTTCTCCCCCTCATGGTCATATTTACTCCGTCTTTGGATGTGAAAGAGAAACGATGGAGAAGTATGTCAATGAGTCTTTGGCTGCAGGAATCATTCGTCCCTCTTCATCTCCCGCTGGTATGGATTTCTTCTTTGTTGAGATGAAAGATAATACCCTTAGACCTTGCATAGACTATAGGGGGCTAAACAATATCACAGTTAAGAATCGTTACCCTCTGCCACTCATCTCATCAGCTTTTGAACTTCTGCAGGATGCTGTTATTTTCACTAAACTCAACTTAGGTAACGCTTACCATCTCGTCCGCATTCGTGAGGGGACCGAGTGGAAGACTGCCTTTAACACACCCACATGACACTATGAGTACCTGGTTATGTCCTTCTGTCTCACCAATGTTCCAAGCTCTGGTCAATGATGTCCTTTGTGACATGTTGAACAAGTATGTTTTTGTTTACCTTGACAACATATTGATCTTCTCTTAGTCCAGGGAAGAACATATTCATCATGTACAGACCATACTGCAACGCTTGCTAGCTAACTCAGTCTTCATCAAGGCAGAGAAGTGCAAGTTTCATTCCCTGTCAGTTGCCTTTCTGGGATATATCATTGGTCAGGGAAACGTGTCCATGGATCCCTCTAAAGTAGAAGCTATTACCTCTTGGCGTATTCCTGGGTCCCGCAAGATGTTGCAGGATTTCCTGGAGTTTGCAAACTTTTACAGTCGGTTCATCGATGGCTATAGTTCTGTTGCTGCTCCCTTTACAGCACTCACCTCCTCCAAGGTGCCCTACAAGTGGCCACCAGAGGCGGACGCAGCCTTTAAAACTCTGAAAACCCTATTCACCACAGCACCCATCCTTCCAATTCCTGATCCTGAAGGACAGTTTGTGGTTGAAGTAGACGCCCGTGGGTGCTGTGTTGTCGCAGAACGCACCTGATGACCTCAAGCTACATCCCTGTGCATTCTTCTCCCAACGTCTAGCACCTGCAGAAAGGAACTATGACATCGGTAACAGAGAGTTACTGGCTGTGAAGTTGGGTTGCAAGATTCCATTCCTGGTCTGGACTGGTCACAAGAATCTGGAATATCTTGCTTCAACTCCCGACAGGCCAGGTGGGCATTGTTTCTGAACAGATTTAATTTTGCTCATATTGTTCTGGTCCACGTAACACTACGCCTGATGTCTCGCCAGTTCTCCACTTCTGAGGGCCCCACTGCTGAACCTGAAAGCATTCTTTCTAATTCCCATATGATGGCCACACTCGCCTGGGAAGTGGAGGAACGAGTAAAAGCTGCTCTGGAAGACCCACCTGGCCCCAGCACCTGCCCCAACAACCTCCTGTATGTTCCACAGCATCTCAGGTCAGACATTCTACAATGGGCTCACATATCCAAGCTCACCTGTCATTTCGGTATCCAGCTAACTAAGGAGGTCCTGCGGCAAAGATTCTGGTGGGGTACGCTGAATGAAAACACCGGAGATGCCTGTCACGTCTGTAACCAGTCCAAATCTATTCACCAAGCACCTGCCGGCCATCTTCTTCCTCTTCCTGTTCCCCACCGGCCTTGGTCCCATATATCCCTTGACTTTGTCACTGGCTTCCCCGCTTCCCATGGACACACCACTATCCTGTCTGTCGTTGATCAGTCTAGTAAGATGGCCCTTTTCATCCCACTGGCCAAACTTCGATCTGCCAAAGAGACAGCTGAGCTCATGTTGCAGCATGTTTTTCGGCTGCATGGACTCCCCACTGACATTGTGTCCAATCAGAGTCTGCAGTTCACCTCCATCTTCTGGCAGGAGTTCTGCTCTCTTCTAGGGGCCACTGTTGGCCTGTCATCTGGCTATCATCCTCAGTCTGGAGAGAATCAACTAGCAGATGGAGACAGTGTTGCATTGCATGGCCTCGAGGAACCCTTCCTCTTGGTCCCAGCAGCTACTGTGGGTCGAGTGCTCTCACAACACCCTAAAAAGTTCTGCTACTGTTTTTTCCCCATTTCAATGTGCTTATGGGTACCAGTCTTGTTTTAGTCGCAGAAGGAAACGTCATGTCCTTCTGTTTGGGCCTTCATCAAGCACTGCTACAGAACCTGGGGACAGACTCGGAACGCCCTTCTCCGCACAGCACAGCGCTACTCTGCTTCAGCTAACCACCATCGATCGGAGGCTCCTACTTACCAGGCTGGTCATATGGTTTGGCTCTCCACCAAGGACCTGCCACTGCGGTTTGACTCCAAGAAGCTTGTGCCAAAATTCCTGAAAATGGTTAACCCAGAGCCATGCATATCATTCCGACGTTCCATGTCTCTTGAAGCCTGTCTGTGAAAGCCCTCTTGCTCTTGTTTTGCCTTCACCACCGCCAACAAGGGGAGCATGCGTATACTGTGTGGCGCCTCCTGTTTCCAGATGTCGTGGTCAGGGCATTCAGTACTTGGTTGATTAGGAGGATATGGTCCAGAAGAGCATTCATAGGTGCCTGCTAGCTATATCTTGGACCAACATCTCATTGCAACCTTCTACAAGCAACATCCGGATCAATCATCAAAGGGCTCAAGTTCTCAAGTTTTTCCTCCTGCAGTCTAGGGTGATCCATCAGAGAATGATCAATTTGTGGCTGGCTGTGGGTCTCGTTCTGTCAATTTGTGTGAAGGTGATTGTGACCTTTCTGAAGAGTTTTGTCTCTGAGTTACCTGTTCCTGGGTTTATTTTCCCAGCCTATTTCCTGTTTAACCTGTTTAAAGGACACCTTCTGCTATTTTAAGACATTTGGCCGCACTTCTTGTGTTGCATTTGAGTCCTGTTCACCTGCGTGATAAGGTGCTTCCCATAGCTGCATGTTATCACAGTGTGCTTAATGGTCTTTGGTGACGGTAGTTAACTAGTACAAAGCCAGTTAATTATCTGCTTGGATGGTCACTTCTTTCTTCTGTACTTTCTTCACCTCTGTTTGACCGTACTGTGACACATTTTCTGAGACAGACAGTCATAATGAAATAGGCATCTCTCCCCCTTTCCCAGAAGTTGCTTGTGTTTTCAAACTAGGGCAGCAAATCTGATTGGAAATGAAAAACACATTACCCACAATGCATTTAATCACATTACTTTAGATATGCTGGGTTTCAGGCATCATCAAATTCTTCTGAGTTGTAATACAGATAGAGGACACATATAAGGACAATTGCTAATATGCATGCTTCGGGGGTGTGGTTTGCGATGGGGGGAAACATTCCTTTGCCCTTTTATAAGATATTTACTGGTACAGTCACAGGCAAGTCTTGTTGTTGACATCGCATTGATGTTAAAATACTGCAGGCAACAGTAATATCAAGGCAGTATGTTGTGTGCAGCTAGCATTGCTGAATATTCATACAAATTTGGGCCGTTACACTGCTTTTTTTTCCTCCATGTCTTTGTGTCTGTACCTTGTACATATATAATTCCTAAAGCCCATATTTGCTTTTATTCAACAATGGGGGATACAGCTGCTCAGAGAGTACACTTCTACGGGGTATTAATTTTTAACACAAGACATATTTAGACCACCATATTACTTTTTATTGTTTTTCATTTTTGACGCTTTGAGTTCCTTCTCCCTTTGCTCTCCGGGTTAAGAGACCCCCTTCACAACACTAGCATCCTGCTAATGAAACTACTTCACATCACATCAGGTTTGTGGGGTTGTAGTGTAATGTTTTGTATCCTGCTTTTGTATATTTATGAATAAAGGGTTGTGGGCTTGTGGGCTGAGAATTATCTCTGCTCTTCAAACATGTCCAAACATGGCAATGCTTATTTTAATAAAAAAAAAAAAAATACCGTCTTTGTTGTTTTTTTTTTAATGTGCAGAGGTAAGATGCCTGTGCTTTTCTCTCAACCAGAGTTAACTCAAGATTGATTTTTCTTGTTGTGATGCTTTGACCAGTCAGTCAAGTATTTGTTTGAACATTACAAAAAATGCAGTTAAATATGTTTCTCAAACAGTTCAAGCCCTAACCAAAACTGTATGTAGCCTCTAATCTGTCTCGTCAGGTTTAGAGAACAGTTGTTTCCCCTCTTCTTCCCTTCTTTTCACGTCTGCATTAACGTCTCCATTACCTTGTGTCCTATGCTGATCTTATTTGTCTAAATAAGTAAGCAGAGTTCTCCAGGGCCTGTCCATTAGTTCCTCTTATGCCCATATGGGCTTCTGGTCTTGCGTTCAATACAGCTCTGCTCTCAAGCTCTCTACTCTGGGAGTGTCACACATGCTAAGGGCACATTCACAAAACAAACATGAAGGTGCTGTACCTGATTTAAAAGGGTAAAAAACAGTTTATTTCAAACTGTTTGCAGTGGTCCAAAGATATTCCTCACCTTATGCATTCTCATCATTCTGATTATTCACTGTGATGAATTCATAAGTGCTTTTCACATCTTTCAGATACAAGAGCGGAGTTTTGTTGTTACAATAATGCTAACAGCAACTAGCATGCTAAAAGTGCACATTTTGATTATCACACAATGAAACCCTTTATAATTAGATGCATACAGCACATGCCAGAATTATTTTGACCTCAAGAGCCGCTTATACAATATATCTGTACTGGGTCAAGACAAACATTTAAAGAAACATATATTATGCAAAACTGATTTTTTTTTTTTTTTTTTTTTTAATCTTTTAACAATGTTATACTGTTGTTGTCCCCTCATCAAAAACCTACTTGGAGTTGTATTTTTCACTTGTTTTCACTTGTTTCATTAATCCATTAATGATTGAAAAGTAATCTGAATCAAAAATGCTCCGTTTGCATCTTGCCAGTTTAGTTGTGTCACTGGCTAAACTCCGGAGTTTTTGAGCCTATAAATCATCATCGTATCTTTTTCCGGTCAGATTGTGCTCACAACAAACACATGACTCTATTAGCATAGCATTCACAGGAATAAGGATTTCATTAATTTCCTATTGGTTATTAACTGGAAATGAAGGCGTAGTTCATAAAGTATATTTATAGGTTTAAGTATATTTTTTAATTAAATCCAGAAAACATCATATTTGTTATTTAAAGATGGAATATTATGCAAAATCAACTTTTTAGAGCTTTTTACCATTGTTCCCTCGTCAAAAACATGCCTGAAGGGGTTTGAGTATTTTACCAGTATTTTGTCTTCCTCTGGCCCTATTCAAACCCTCTTTAGGGTTAGCTGTAAGACTCTGTACAATGCTCAGGCCACAAGCCTACGTCATACATGCTCTTACAAAACAATTCTCCATAAATATACAAACGTATAATACAAAACAGTACACTACAACTTCACAAAACTGATGCAATGTGCCGTAGTTTAGTAGTCGCAGGATGCACACTGATTGTGTTGTGATAGCTCTCTGAAGGGGAGGTAATTTAGTGTGGGGAGCAAAGGGAGGCTCAGAGGGTCAAAAACGAAACTGAAGCTAAACAAAATACATTACGTCAATGTATATGTCGTTTTTGCTGAATATAGCTTGTTCAAAACAATAACAAGTAACATGGTGAACTAAATATGTTATGTGTTAGCAATTAATACCCATAAAAGTATAATACTTTAATATGATAAAACAAATTAAATGTGTGCTCAGTTTTAAGACCAAATATGTAATGTAACACTTCAGCAGTCAAGGTCACCACAGCCAATCACCTTCCTTGTCTCTGGTCCAGATAAGACTCTTGATGGAAGAGCACATACTGTATCTCCTCTGTGTATACTCACCCATTCTCTCTCCCTCTCTCTCTCCCTCTCCTTTGCCTCTCTTTCTCTCTGTCTGCCTCTGTGTGTGTCTCTCTCTCTCATCTTTCTCTCCTCTTCTCACTTGTCACTTTCTCTCTTTCCTGTCTGTCGCTCTCTCTTGCTTCTCTCTCCACTCTATCTTTGCCGCCTTGCTTTCTCTCTTTTCCCTGTCACTGCCTCTTTCCTCTCTCACTCTCTCTGTCTCCCTCTCTCTCTCTCCTGTATAACGTCATAGGTGCACCCAGTACCCTCAGCTGCGTCCTCTCAGATGACTGCTGTAAATCTGTCCAATGTTTGGCTGACTCATGTTGTCAGGAAACACAGGGGCTAATCAGAGCTAAAGTGGCCGAGAGGAGAGCCAACATCCCTTGGGTCCTGGAGGAACTCAGGGCACTTTGGAAGGGTCTCTTCGGAGTACTCAGAGAACTACTTCACTTGCATAAATAGTGCAGTGTTTGCCCCCTTCAAAGGTAGCAAAAAAACAGTGAGACAATTTTTGCACTTTTTATGTTCATCAGCTATCGGCCTAAAAGAGGGGGTGATGCAAAATCAACCTTTTGGGGCTTTCTGCCATGTTTTAACGTGTTAACTTGCCTGCCTGAAAAGGATTTAGATGCCATCCATGCATCTTTGAGAAATCTAGCAATCTCGCCCCGGCCCTATTTGAACCAAGAGTACAACTCTGTACAAGGCTCCGTCCACACACTCACATCACCCATGCTCCTGCACAGCCATTTTTTTTTAGAAATATACAAAAGCAGGATGCAAAACAATATACAATTAAAGCCGCAAGCGCCATCGAACAGACTTTACAGGCCGTGCTTCGCACTCGGCCGACCCGGCACTCCCTGTGGGTGGCGCTAACAAGCAAATTTAGCAGATTTTGACGGCTTTGCCGCACGGAAACTGCAATAGGCATCCTTATAAATTGGATAACTTTTGATGCCCCACTTGTCTAGATGATGTACAGTGATTTTCAGCCCTGCCGGTGAAGCCCCTTCAGGAGTTGATTAAAATGTGACATCAGCGAAAACCCTGACTTTGCATTTCTTAATTTTCAATCCAAGATGGCCAACTTTCGGTTTGTCAGAGGGTGTGGCCATAACAGTATTTTTTGTTTGGCATCACTTGAAAAATGTGTATACCGAATTTCGTGGCTCTACTGCAAAGTTGACGTCGGGACTTCTCCCATTGACGCAATGTATTTTGACTTTTGCAGGGGGTGCTGTTGTGCTATATTTTTATGCCCAATTATGCAACATATAAAGAAAAAAAAATTTCTCCAGACCTGAATTTTGGGCAAAATTTGGTGAGTTTTTGACGCGCCCAACATTCGCCATGGTGTCGGGGTCACCCATTGACCTCCCATTGATTTCCATAAATTTTAGCAGAAATAAATATGGCCCATGCCTGTGGCATGGGTGCATGGATTGACCTTGATGCCACGAGTGTGTTTGGGGACATGCTAGCAAGAACAAATATGCATATCGTTGCCAAAGGGAGGTCAATGACCCTGACGTGAAGACAGACTGCAATCATCGTTGCGGAAGCAATAGGCCCTACACTCTGTATGGGCTCGAGCCTAAAAAAATTAAAGCCCTTGCGGGCCGTGCTTCGCACTCGGCCGACCTGGCACTCTCAACAGGAGGTGCTAACGTGACAGTTTTGTCCATGTTATTGCAGCTTTGGGCTGTACTTGTCACTAAACAAAGACTACACACAGTGGAAGGACTGATTCACAAACATGCAAAAACATGGGGTTTTCCAGGCATCGCCATGGCAACACCGTGCAAAATACAAACTTGGCCCCGTGGACCTTTTTGACGGGAACGACGAGAAGAGTTACTGTGCCAAATTTCCCATTCCTCAATGAAGCGAATAAGTTCTTAATAGACTTTGAAATGTACGAAAATTTGGAAATTTTACCATTAGGATAACACGGGCTCTCGTGCATCGCCATAGTAACCCAGTGAAAAATAAGACATTGACTTTTTTTATCAGGATGACATGAAGTGTCATGGTGCCAAATTTCACATTATTCCATGAAACGAATATTGTTCCCATGAATGGGGAAAAATTGGGAGTTTTTAATTAGGATAATATTGGCAGTTTGGTGCATCGCCATGGCAATACGGTGCATAAAACGGCATAGGTCTGATTGACTTTATTGATTGAGATGACCCAATGGAATTTTGTGTGAAATCTTGTAACATTTGGGAAAACAAAATTTTCGGTCATCCATACAAATATATTAGTTATTCTGTAGGGGGAGCTAACGAGCAAATTTTGTTTCTTTCACCATGAGTATGTTTAGGCTCAAAAGATCTATGACTGAATCAAATTTGAGCCCAATTAGACTTTGTATGAAGAAACTGTAGCAAATTGTGACTTTTGCAAATTGTCAAAATTAAGACAGAATTTTGCGGCTTCACCGCACGCAAACCGTGATAGGCATCATCATAAGTTGGATAACTTTTTGTCTAGATGATTTTCAGCCCTGATGGTGAAGCCCCCTCAGAGGAGTTGATCAAAATGCGACGTGAGCGACAATGCTGAAATTGCATTTCGGAATTTTTAATCCAAGATGGCTGACTTTTGATGTGTCAGGGGGCATGGCCATAATAATATTTGTTGTTTGGCATCACTTGATCCAATGTATTTTGACATTTGCGGGGGGCGCTGTCGCGTTATTTTTAATGCCCAATTATGCAACACATAAAAATACTAATTTTTCGCCAGACCTGAATGTTCGGCAACATTTAGTGAGTTTTTGAATATGTTCAGGGGGGTTACATTTTTGCTCAAAAAGCAGAAGAAGAAGAAAAAAAAATTTAATATTTTCAGCAAAAACAATATATCCAATAACATTAGAATGACATACATTTTTTGAAAGCTCTGGACTTTCCCCACATCACCGTGGGGACAATGGCGAATGTTGTCCATTGACCTCCCATTGATCTCCATTCATTTTAGCTGTAATAAATATGGCCCATGCCTGCGGTATGTGTGCTTGGATAGGGCTCAATGCCAGGAGTGTGTTAGGGGACATGAGCGCTTCGCGCTTCCTTTGGGCAAAGCCCATTGACTCAATGTTGATCCTGACATGCTAGCGAGAACAAATATGCATATCCCATGCCTCTGGTTTGGGTTGCTAGGATACTGGAGTCAGAGCAGGGGGCGACAGGGGGCAAGTACGCGTGGACTGGGGCTGTATGTGGTCACCCAGACTGCAACGATGAGTTGCAGTCTGGGCGTAGTCTCATCGTTGCAGAAGCAATAGGCCCTACGCCCTGTATGGGCTTGGGCCTAATAAAATAATAATAATAATATTTTTAGTAAAAAGAATATATCCGATAACATTAGAAAGACATATTATACATTTTTGAAAGCTCTCAACTTTTCCCACTTCACCGTGTGGTTCCCCATTGACCTCCCTTTGATTTCCATTCATTTTAATGGTAATAAATATGTCCCACGCCTGTGGCTTTGCCCACTGACTCAATGTTGACGCTGACATGCCAGCACGTTGCGCGTGAAAACAGACGGCAACAACTGCATCTTTGCAGAAGCAATAGGCCCTACACCCTGTAGGGGCTCGGGCCTAAAAATAATAATAATATTTTTAGCAAAAAAAATATATTTGATAATATTACGATGACATATTATACCGACGGCATGGGTTGCTAGGATACTGGAGTCAGGGCAGGGGGCGACGGGGCACACGAAGTTGCGCACAAAGCTTTTGAAAGCTCTCAACTTTCCCCATGTCACCGTGGGTGTTGCCATGGTGTTGGGGTCGCCCATTGACCTCCCATTGATTTCCATTCATTTTAGCAGTGATAAATAGGATAGGACTCGATACAAATATGCATATCCCTTGCCTACGGCATGGGTTGCTATGATACCGAAGTCAGGGCAGGGGGTGAAGGGGCACACGAAGGGGCACACGAAGGGGCACACGAAGGGGCACATGAAGGGGCACACGAAGGGGCACACGAAGGGACACACGAAGTTGCGTGCTTTGTCCATGCACTCATCGTTGCGGAAGCAATAGCTCCTACGCCCTGTAGGGCAAGGACCTAACAACCTGACAAATGTGATGCGATGTGTAGTAGTTTCATTAGCAGGATGCACGCTGATTGTGTTGTGATATCACTCTGGAGGAGTGACTGGGCGCGGGGAGCAAGGGAAGGGGAGACTCAGCGTGTCAAAAATGAAACTTATAAATGTTTTTGGCATTTTTAAAACAATAAAAGGTGTCATGGTGATCTAAATATGTAATGTTGTTAGCAGTTAATACCCCATAGAAGTAAAATGCCCTCTCTTCAACAAAATTCTTTCTTCAAAATTCTTTTAATTTAATCATTAATTTCTTCAACCACAAAGCTTTTAAATGCACTAAAAGTATATATATATATATATATGCATGAATTCAACAGGAGGAGTTGGGACGTTCTCTTGAAAATGCATTATTAAGGATCTTAGGTGAGTGTTCTGGTCCTGCTCCCTGCAGACCCATTAGCACAGTCCTAATGGGGCATTAAGAATTCAGCAGCACAGAGGAGAGAGAGAGTGGGAGACAAGGAGGTAGAGGGAAGCATTAGAGGTGGGGCCCAAAGAGAGGAAAGAAAGAAAGATCACCTTCAATAATGAACAACTCATTTTAGTATTAGAGCTAATATGCCTGAAAATGATAAAGAAATGGTATTTTACATGTTTTATACGTTTCACTTTTGTTTTTGAAACCCCCTCATTCCCTTTGCTCTCTACCCTAAGTCACTCCCTCTTCAGAGCCCGACGTTACAGTCGCTGTGAATCTCTCTAATGTACAATTTCTGCACATTGTATCAAGTTTGTCAAGTTCTTGTGTACAGAATCATGCTTTTGTATATTGGAGAATTGTCATATGGGAGTATGGGTGACGTAGGCTTGTGGGCTGAGCATTGCACAGAATCTTACAGCTAACTGTAAGGAGGGATCGAATAGGACCCAGGAGAGACTGCTAAAATATTCATACATGCATGGTTTTGACGAGGGAACATTATAACATGGTAGAAAGCTCAAACAAGTTGATACCCCCTCTTTAAGGTGCAAAATGATTAGATTACACATTTCACTAAATCACTGACATAATTATATTTAAAGCAACACCACTTGATTTTCTGGAGGTGGCACATCACCTGCATGATTCCTTGGACCTAGAAATGGAGAAAGCTAACTTTTACACCATACCGTGGAATATTATAGCCAAAACAACCGCACTTACTTGGACTGGACCTGCTGTTTCCAAGGAAGAGTTTGTGGAAATGCAAGCTGGTACACAGTAAGAATGTGCTTTTATTTTTTACATTAAATTTTAAATTGTCCCAAAAATGTGTTCCAAATAGTTTCCTAAATAGTTTCTGCATTTTGAATGGAATTTCTGTATAGAGGTTATGCACTGACATCATTTTGTTAGAAAAATTCCTCTCAACATTCCCACTGAGCTATGGGCTTCAGTACTTTACGACGATGTGAGTCTGATCACCGGTGAATCTTGATGTTTTCAATTGGGGTGATTGATAGGTAGATTAGCCAATGGGAAACGCATGGTCCATCCATATTGGAACAAATAAAGGAAAAAAAAAAATCTAAGGTGGCTGAAAAACATTGTGGGTTTCTGCAGAATCACTGAACAAAGCTGAAAGCCCTGTGGTGAGATAAAGGTGATTTTATTTGTAAATCATATGTGAGCTGAGCAATGAGCTCCTTTGTTTCCCAAAACAAAACAAATCTGATTGTACAATCATGTTTGACTGGGCTTAGGACACAACAGAGAACGTGGCGACCAGATTGATAACAATTGGCAAAAAAAAAAAAAAAAAAAAATACAGGGACATCCTGCAACCATGGAATTATTTTTCTTAGCTCAAATTAGCTAAAAGAAAGTAGTTTCTTTTTTGTTGCTGTGACTGTGCAGAGCTTAGGTAGATAGATAGGGGAGATAGGGGGACACTTCAAGTCACTTCACAAAACAGTGAAGCCTCATCTCATTTCATTTAAGGAGAGAAAGGTTCAGTCCAACTTTGTCTGTATCAATGAATGTACCATTACTTGCCATTGACACTTATGTAATATTGCCACTCATTCTAGAAATTGGGAAAGTTGTGATGTTATCTTCATAACCTCTATTGCTCATACACAGAGAGGAATTCCATTTTTGAATTCAGCAGTACTTCCTGTGATGGTTTTCAGCTTCTATAACATGGTGATGTCATATTCCCAGCAGACATTGTACATTTCTAGTATAATCTAAACCAACAAACACACTATATTTCCACACAAATTTGCATTTCAACAATATTCATTTTAGCTGCCCTCATCTGTATTAAATATTATTGGCCTATAGAGTGGTACTATCCCACCAAATGAAGTAATGATATTTTTATTCACATGTTTAATAATCTTGTTTGTTGAGGTTGTTTCACTTTAAAAGTCGAGAGCTTTCAAAACACGTATAATATGTCATTGTAATGTTATCGGATATATTGTAAGCCAATACGTGCCTACACATGATTCATATGCCCCAATACATTTCTTTCAATGTATTCATGTAGCTACATTTTACCATTTCAAGTTAATCAAGCACAATTTAGCAATTTCATATCACTGCCAGGAACAATAATAACAATAAAATAAAGAACAACGGGCTGAATAGCAGTATAACATGCTAACGTAACACATAGACTGGTATGTTAATGTAAGATATTAACAGTTAATCACAGAAACTACACACTAACTTAACATATGCCAGCTTGTCCACAAACACAAGAGAGTTTTTTTCACTAATATTAACTGTGGTCTTCATCACAGTTCACACCGTAGAACTAGCAAACACAAAATCTAACATAAGCTCATATTACACACGAAATTGCATATGAAGGCATGGAAAATCGCAAACCGGTCAACCGAAAACTTTATATTTTACTTCTCAATAGTTTCTAAAATAGTTCTCTGTCGGATAAGACTTTGCATTAGCGTAAAAGGCTGAGCCGGAAAACAGGAAGTAGTTTTCGCAACTTTAAACTAGACTTATGATAAAATAAGCACTTACAATATTGTTCCAAATGAAAATTATATGATTATCTTTATGGTGTTATAAATGAAGGGGAAATAAATAAGGGGAAATTAAATATAAAATGTTTAAAAGAAAACTAGTCAAGTAAATTTTCTTATCGGTATTACAAATACACTAGTGCCATCTAGTGGTTAAACAAGTGAACTATAACATGTATAATCAACCATTACATAACACATATTTATTCAGCTACATGAAGCATAGACAGCGAACTGAAGTCTCTGGTATGTTAATGTAAGATATTACCAGATAATCACATAACTAAAGCATAAAAAACAAGCTAACAAGTTTACTCTCGATCTCACAACAATCACTAAATCCACTGAATTCTTTATCCTTGGTGTCGCGTCTGAACAACTCCGCCTACTCCAGAAGTAGATGAAGCGCCCCTATCACATGGCTGTCATACTGGTACAAAAGCCTAGAGTGACCTTGCGCAGTTGTCAGTGTGACAATAACAAAGATGTGAATTTATATATTTCAATAAATTCAGAAAATCAGATTTAGCTTTTTTCCTTTATGGAAAATTTATGTGCAAGATGATGTTGGCTTGTGGAGAAAAATTAAAATATTAAAACTTCAAAGGCATCATGGAGGCTAACCAGCTACGTGGTAACTAATATCCACAATGCAGTTATTTGCCGTGAAATGTTTAATAACTTCAAGGTTTATAAAGTTTTGGAAATCTTTAATAAAATTATATGTCTTGTGGTCATTGGTTACCACATAGCTGATTATCCCCAGAGCAAGCTTTTGAACTTTTAATTATTTTATTTTTATTTATTTGAATGGGAAAAATGAATGGGAAATTTAGTTCCTGAACTGCAGCTCCATATACACAATTATGAGTGGCGTTAAGCTGTAACTTATAGCCTAATGCTTCCATATGCTGGTCAAAAGGACAAATACATGTATTCCATCTTGAGTCAACTTTTGAATCCTTTTGTTTCTTTGGCAGTTCACTTGAAAAATTGTCAGACATGACAAGGAAAGGCCACACTTAAAGAGAACTAAACTGGACTAAACATTAATTGTGATTAATTGTGGACTAAACGTGCATTAAAAGTAGACTAAACCTGGTCTAAATATGGCCTATACATGGGCTAAATGTGGACTAAACATGAATTAAAAGTAGACTAAATCTGGTTTAAACATGGTTTAAACATGGGCTAAACCTGGACTAAAAGTAGATTTGACCTGGGACTAAACATGGCCTGAATATGACCTAAATATTGGGTAAATGTGAATTAAATGTGAATTAAAAGTAGACTAAACATGGTTTTCGTATGAGCTGAACATGGGTTACACGTGGATTAAATGTAGACTAAATCTGCCCCTCTCTGAACTGCCACTTTAACATGCTGGAGGGGTTTGAGTGCTTGAATGATCCTGCGAGTTGTCGGGGGCTTCACGCCAATGGTAGGGTCACCCATGGCAAACAGGTCCAGGGGACTAAGAGTGGTTCAGAAGCCCTTTATGACAAAATCAAGGCTGGTTACGTCACCCGGACTGATGTTACCGGGGTCCCACCCTGGAGCCAAGCTTGGGGTGGGTGCTCGACAGCGAGCGCCTGGCACAGCCCGAAGGAGCAACGTGGGGCCTTCCTCGCGTGGATCCACCACCCCGAGAGGATCTGTAAGGGGCTGGTGCAGAGGGATCTGGATGGCAGTCGAAGTCGGGGGCTTCGACAACCGGATCTCTAGACGTGGAGACTGGCTCTGGGGACATGGAATGCCACCTCACTGCAGGGGGAGGAGCCAGAGTCTGTGCGGGAGGTTGAACGTTACTGACTAGATATAGTCGGCCTCACCTCCACACACAGCTTGGACCCTGGAATCCAACTCCTTGAGAGGGGCTAGACTCTCCATTTCTCTGGCGTTGCCCACGGGGAGAGGCGGCAAGCTGGTGTGGGCTTGCTCATTGCCACCTTGTGTTGGGTTTCACTCCGGTGAACAAGAGAGTCGCGTCCCTGTGCCTTTGGGTTGGGGACAGGTCTCTCACTGTTGTGGTGTCCTACGGGCAAAAGAGCAGTGCAGAGTACCTTCTTGGAGTCTTCTTGGGGTACTAGACAGTGCACCGACCAGGGACTCCATTGTTCTCCTGGGGGACTTCAATGCCCATGTGGGTAACGACAGTGACACTTGGAGGGGCGTGATTACGAATGGCCTTCCTGATCCGAACCCGAGTGTTTTGTTATTGAACTTCTGTGCTAGTCATAGTTTGTCCATAACAAACACCATGTTCGAGCACAAGGGTGTCCATCGGTGCACGTGGCATCAGGACACCCTAGGTCGGAGGTCGATGATCATGTCGATGTCATGTCATCTGACCTCAGGCCACATGTCTTGGACACTCGGGTGAAGAGAGGGGCAAAGCTGTCAACTGATCACCACCTGGTGGTGAGTTGGATCCGCTGGCAGAGGAGGAAGCCGGAGAGACCTGGCCCAAGGGTTTCGTAAGGGTCTGTTGGGAACATTTGGCGGAGCCTTCTGTCAGGGGGGTCTTCAACTCACACCTCCGGGAGAACTTCTCCCTGATCCCGGGGGAGGCTGGGGACATGGACTCCAAGTGGGCCATGTTCTTCACCTCTATTGTTGATGCGGCCACTCGTAGCTGTGGTTGCGGTGGCAATCCCCAAACTCGGTGGTGCACACTGGAAGAAATTCTGGCAAACCTTCCGACGCCTCAGGAGGAGGAAGCAGTGTTTCACCAACACTGTTTACAGTGTGGGTGGAGAGCTGCTGACCTTGACTGGGATGTTTTTCGGGCGGTGAAAGGAATACTTTGAGGATCTCCTCAATCCCACCGTCACATCTTCAGAGGAGGAAGCAGAGAGTGGGGACTCGGAGGCGTCACCGAGGTGGTTGGCAACCTCCTCGGTGGCAAGGTTCCGGGGGTGGACGAGATCCGTCCAGTACCTCAAGTCTCTGGATGTTGTGGAACTGTCTTGGCTGACACGTCTCTGCAACATTGCATGGCAATCAGGTACAGTACCACTGGACTGGCAGACCGGGATGGTGGTCCCTCTGTGCAAGAAGAGGGACCGGAGGGTGTATTCCAATTACAGGGGAATCACCCTCCTCAGCCTTCCCGGTAAGGTCTATTCCAGGGTACTGGAGAGGAGAATCCGACTGATAGTCAGACCTCGGATCCAGGAGGAGCAGTGTGGTTTTCGTCCTGGTCGTGGAACACTGGACCAGCTCTATACTCTCCATTGGGTCCACGAGGGTTCATGGGAGTTTGCCCAACCAGTCCACATGTGTTTTGTGGACTTGGAGAAGGCATTCGACTGTGTTGCTTGTGGTGTCCTTTCGGGGGTGCCCCGGGAGTATGGGGTCCGGAGCCCTTTGCTAAGGGCTGTCCGGTCCCTGTATGACCGGAGCAGTAGCTGTGTTCTCATTGCCGGCAGTAAGTCAGACCTGTTCCCAGGTCCCTTAGGATAGGGTGAGAAGCTCAGTCACAAGGGAGGAGCTCGGAGTAGAGCCACTGCTCCTACACGTCGAAAGGAGACCAGCTGAGGTGGTTTGGGTATCTGCTCAGGATGCCTCCTGGACGCCTCTCTCGGCTGGCCTGGGAACACCTTGGGGTCCCATCGGAGGAGCTGGAGGATGTGTCTGGAGTGAGAGAAGTGTGGGAGTCCCTGCTTAGACTGCTGCCCCGGCAACCCGGCCCCGGATAAGCGGAAGAAAATGGATGGATAAATCTGTTCTAAATATGGACTAAATCTGGATTAAAAGTAGACTAAACCTGGTCTAAATATGAGCTAAAGATGGACTAAACATGGATTTAAAGTGGACTAAATGTAGAGTAAACCTTGTTTAAATGTGGATTAAATGTGAATTAAACCTGGATTAAAAGTAGACTAAACCTGATTTAACTATTGGCTAAACATCGACTAAATGTGGACTAAACCTGGTCTAAACATGGACTAAACATTGATTAAATCTGGACTAAATGCAGACTGAATCTTGTCTAAATATGGACTAAACATGGACTAAATGTTGACCAAACTTGGATTAAAAGTAGACTAAACCTGGACTAAATGTAGACTAAACATGGACTAAATGTGGCTTCAAAGTTGGCTAAACCTGACCTAAATATGGACTAAACATGGACTAAATGTAGACTAAACCTGGTCTAAATATGGACTAAACAAAAACTAACCAGGACTAAACCAAGACTAACCCATGTCAAACTAATGTATAGGTATATATGTTTGTCCAAGAATAAACCAGGACTAAACAGGATTAAATCTGGGCTAAACCTGAACTAAACCAGGACTCAACAGGACTAAACCAGGATTCAACAGGACTAAACCAGGACTCAACAGGACTAAACCAGGACTCAACATGGCTAAACCAGGACTAAACAAGGTTAAACCAACAACTAGAACTAAACCTACAATAAGCCTGCACCAAGCCATGTCAGACAGACAAGGTTTCTCCAAGAGTAAACCAGGACTAAACAAGACTAAAGTAGGACAAAACCTTGATTAAACCAAGATTAAATCAGATCCTGTAAATATGTACAAGAATAAACTAGGACTTAACCAGGACTGGATCAGGACTAAACCAGTGTCGACAGGCTGTGGCTGTGTCTAGGACTCGCTGACAATGTATTAAATCATCATATGCATTGATGTGCTGTGTGTGTAGACTTGTGCATGCTGGGAGCTGCGGTGGACTTGCAGCAGGTGGACAACAGTGTGTTTGCCCTGGACACTGTACTGAAGAACTGGTTCCATGAACAAGGAGGAGATCGAAAGCACCTGCACCTGCTGCTGTCCAGCCCCACAGAGAGCCCATGTACTGCCCCATACACTCAGAGAGCACCTAGAGCCCCACAGACAGCCCAGGTAATACCTTATGCACTCAGAGAGTACGTACAGCCTCACAAAGAGCCCAGGTAATACCTCATACACAGGAAATATTAAACGCCCAGAGGACAGTCCAGGTTATACCTCATACACCCAAACAGTACCTACAGCCCCACAGAGAGCCCAGGTAATACCACATACACAGGGAGTATATATTGACCTACAGAGAGCCCAGGTAATATCCCCCTAGACCTGTGGTTCTTAACCTTGTTGGAGGTACTGAACCCCACCTGTTTCATATGCATATTCACCGAACCCTTCTTTATTGAAAAATAAAATATGATTTTTTTCAAATTCAAGACATATGTATATTTTACTGGTGCACAAAATGAACCGTGCATTAACATCACTGTGTTCAAAGAATAAAACCAATACAATAAATGAACTCACAACAAATTACATACATACCTTTTTCACAAAGACATGACCTTTTTTAACACTACCACAGTGAAGTGATTTAAATTTTTAACTTTATGTATTCCAATAATGAACTTATTGTATTTATGCTATGTATTATTTTTAACATTTTAACACACCGTAACTTCGCAACCAATTGTGCTCTCATGTAAATTCAAACGGCATGTCAAAGCAGAGGCATGGGGCTCTTTAAATATGTTACTGTCATTACGGTAATGTGCTTCCATGGTCCCTCGAAGATGTCCAATCAGAGCGTAGTTGTCGCCGGGATCCTCCCAGTCAATGCTGGGGTATCACTCTGGCCACTCACTCAGGCTGTATCTCATGCTGTGTCTCAATTCACCAATGTGCCTTGACCTCCGTCGAACCCCTGAGACTGTCTCACCGAACCCCTAGGGTTCGATCGAACCCAGGTTAACAACCACTGCTCAAAGAGTACCTACAACCCCACAGAGAGTCCAGGTTTACCACATACACAGAGAGTACCTACAGTCCCACAGAGAGCCCAGGAAATACCACATACACAGAGAGTAACTACAGCCCCACAGAGAGCTCAAGTAATACCCATACACAGCAAAAGATTTCCTACAGACAAGCGGAGGGTCCAGGTAATACCCCATTCACAGAGACTACCTACACCTCCACCAACAGCCCAAATAATATCCCATATAATTGTGCACTTGTTTCTGGTTGCAGTGTGTGTGAAGTGTGACCTTCAGGAGCGCCTCATAAGCCCTGCCCTCCTTCCCCTGAGCTCAAACGTCTGGGTGAAGAGTACCCGTGACGTCCTCCCCAGCAAGGGCTCAGCCAATCAGAGTGTAGCTCCTCAGAGACTCAAGGCCATCAGGTGAGTCATTCAACCAATCAAAAAGCACAGACAAGAGTGAGGAGAAATTAATGAGTGAAAGGTCCCACAGGTAGAGACAACTGTGACACATATGAGGGGAGAGATGTGTCCTACGGTTTTTGTGTGTAGGTAGCACGGTGGCTGAGTGGCAACACTCATGCCTCACAGCAAGAGGGTTTTGTTCGATCCCCGGGTCGCCCAGGCCTTTCTGTGTGGAGTTTTTCATGTTTCTCCCCGTGTCTGGATGGGTTTCCTCCGGGTACTCCGGTTTCCCTCATCAACCAAAACATGAACACCCTTCGAGACAACTGTTGTTGTGATTTTGGGCGTTACAAAAATAAATGAATTGAACTGAATTGAATAGACACTGTTGGTGATGGAGAGGCTGAAGAAGCTGATGGTTCTGCCACTGCAGTGAAGATGAGGGAGTGGAGAGTTGTAACTGAAAAAGTGTGATAAAGGATGAAGAACATTATCTAATAATGTCCTATTATGTATCAATATTTAAACATTTTATCAAATGTTAGTTTCATCATGTAATAGAGCAAAACTAAAAATAAGAGATCAAATCCTAAACATTGTGAGCACATGCTCTACCACTGAGACACTGCCCATAAGTTCAGTTTTGCTTATTTTTATTACAGAGTATTACTAGGTGGAAAAAATACATCACACATTTTATAATAGTTTTGTCAATATGTTATACATATTGTTTATTACCCAATGATTTTTATTTAAAAAAAATAAAATAAAAATGTGAAAGATAGCAGCCTGTGATTGGCTGACCGATGGTAAGCAGTTGACAGGAGGGAGGAGAAGCCAGGGAATTCAGTCAATGCCGCTGGTGGACCTGTCAGGAGGCATTTTCAAATCAGATCTGATCTGATTAAAAGTAATACTATTTCTGTCTGAGGCTAAAACATGGACACTAGGAGCAAAAAACTACAAATAGATTTTTGGTCATGTAATGAAATGGTCCTGCTAGATAGTCTTGTCCAGTACTACTTTATCATTTGGACATGCATAGCTGACTGCACTGACAAGTTTAACCCCACTGGCTTTAGATGACTCAAATTCAACAGACAAATTTCCATACCGGTACAACTGACTCTATCTTAACCATATGTATTCTTAATGTTTTTCCTTTACATTATTAATGTTGTTTTTATTTGCCTGGGATCCAGAATACACACTCCGACACTTTACGAAGATGTGAGTCTGGCCTCTGGTGAATCTGGTGAATCCCGGGTTCAAATTAGATTAGATTAGCCTTTATTGTCTCCCTTAGGAGAAATTTGTCTTGGGACAAGGGAACACATGCCACATATAAAAAACCCATATAACATTATAACATACATTACACACACAGTGGACACATCAATTAATGCAGTTCATCAGAAAAAAAAAAAATTCAATATTTGATAATATTGCACTGCCTTCCCATAATTAGCATACTTTGCACATTCCCTGGGCCCTAAAGGTGTAAAGGTGAGTATTGCACATTCCCTGGGGCCTAAAAGTGTAAAGATGAGTATTTCACATTCCCTGGGGCATGATGGGTGTAATTGACAGGTGGATTAGCCAATCAGGGACATGCATGGTCCGTAAGTATCAAAACAAATATGGCTGTTCATGACGAAAAAAGAAAGCCCAAGATTATTACAGTGGACTGAAAAACATCACAGATTTCTGCAGAATCAATGAGCCAAGCACTAAACTCCGTTAATCTAAGGGAGAGAAATGTAATTTTGTTGCACAACCCCAATTCCAATGAAGTTGGGAAGCTGCGTAAAATTTAAAAAAATTTAAAAAGGAATCCTTTCCCATTCTTGCTGAATGTACAACTTCAGTTGCTCAGCAGTCGGGGTTGTCCATATTTTGTGCTTCATAATGCACCACACATTGTCAATGGGAGACAGGTCTGGACTGCAGGCAGGCCAGTATAGTACCCGCAGTTATTTACTACAAAGCCACGCTGTTGTAACACGTGGAAATGAGTGAATATTTGCATAAAGACAATCAAGTGGTGGTCCCGTGGACCCACCACCTGCGGGAGGAGCCATGAGGGGCGGGTGCGGAGAGATTCGGGTAGCAGTCGAAGGCGGGGACCTCGACGACCGGATCTCCGGACATGGAGACTAGCTCTGGGGACATGGAATGTCACCTCGCTGGGGGGGAAGGAGCCTGAGCTTGTGCGGGAGGTTGAGCGTTACCGGCTAGATATAGTCGGCCTCACCTCCACGCACAGCTTGGGCTCTGGAACCCAACTTCTTGAGAGGGGTTGGACTCTCCATTTCTCTGGCGTTGCCCGCGGGGAGCGGCGGCGAGCTGGTGTGGGCTTGCTCATTGCCCCACAGCTCAGCCGCTGCGTGTTGGGGTTCACTTCCGGTGAACGAGAGGGTCGCGTCCCTGCGCCTTCGGGTCGGGGACAGGTCTCTCACTGTTGTGTCGGCCTACGGGCCAAACAGCAGTGCAGAGTACCCGGCCTTCTTTGAGTCCCTGGGAGGGGGTACTAGACAGTGCACCAAACCGGGGACTCCGTTGTTCTCCTGGGGGACTTCAACGCCCATGTGGGTAACGACAGTGACACTTGGAGGGGCGTGATTGGGAGGAACGGCCTCCCCGATCTGAACCCGAGCGGTGTTTTGTTATTGGACTTCTGTGCTAGCCACAGCTTGTCCATAACAAACACCATGTTCGAGCACAAGGGTGTCCATCGGTGCACGTGGCACCAGGACACTCTAGGTCGGAGGTCGATGATCGACTTTGTTGTCGTGTCATCTGACCTCCGACCGCGTGTCTTGGACACTCGGGTGAAGAGAGGGGCTGAGCTGTCAACTGATCACCACCTGGTGGTGAGTTGGATCCGCTGGCGGAGGAGGAAGCCGGACAGACCTGGCAGGCCCAAGCGTATTGTGAGGGTCTGCTGGGAACGTCTGGCGGAGCCCTCCTGTCAGGGGGGTCTTCAACTCCCACCTCCGGGAGAGCTTCTCCCTGATCCCGGGGGAGGTTGGAGACATGGACTCCGAGTGGGCCATGTTCTCCACCTCTATTGTTGATGCGGCTGCTCGTAGCTGTGGTCGTAAGGTCTGTGGTGCTTGTCGCGGCGGCAATCCCCGAACCCGGTGGTGGACACCGGAAGTAAGGGATGCCGTCAAGCTGAAGAAGGAGTCCTATCGAGCCTTGTTGGCTCGTGGACTCCTGAGGCAGCTGATGAGTACCGGCAGGCCAAGCGTGCCGCGGCTCGGGCAGTCGACAGAGGCAAAAAACTCGGGGTTGGGAGGAGTTCGGGGAGGCCATGGAGGAGGACTATCGGACGGCCTCAAAGAGATTCTGGCAAACCGTCCGACGCCTTCAGGAGGGGAAAGCAGTGCTTCACCAACACTGTTTACAGTGCGGGTGGAGAGCTGCTGACCTCGACTGGGGATGTTGTCGGGCGGTGGAAGGAATACTTTGAGGATCTCCTCAATCCCACTGTCACGTCTTCCGAGGAGGAAGCAGAAACTGGGGACCCAGAGGCGGACTCGTCCATCACCCTGGCTGAAGTCACTGAGGTGGTTGGCAAGCTCCTCGGTGGCAAGGCTCCGGGGGTGGATGAGATCCGTCCTGAGTACCTCAAGTCTCTGGATGTTGTGGGACTGTCTTGGCTGACACGTCTCTGCAACATCGCGTGGCGGTCGGGGACAGTACCTGTGGAATGGCAGACCGGGGTGGTGGTCCCTCTGTATAAGAAGGGGGACCGGAGGGTGTGTTCCAATTACAGGGGAATCACACTCCTCAGCCTTCCCGGTAAGGTCTATTCCAGGGTGCTGGAGAGGAGAATCCGACCGATAGTCGAACCTCGGATTCAGGAGGAGCAGTGTGGTTTTCGTCCTGGTCGTGGAACACTGGACCAGCTCTATACTCTCCATCGGGTCCTCGAGGGCTCATGGGAGTATGCCCAACCAGTCCACATGTGTTTTGTGGATCTGGAGAAGGCATTCGACCGTGTCCCTCGTGGTGTCCTTTGGGGGGTGCTCTGGGAGTATGGGGTCCGGGGCTCTTTGCTAGGGCTGTCCGGTCCCTGTATGACCGGAGCAGGAGCTGTGTTCGCATTGCCGGCAGTAAGTCAGACCTGTTCCCAGTGCATGTTGGACTCCACCAGGGCTGCCCTTTGTCACCGGTTCTGTTCATTATATTTATGGACAGAATTTCTAGGCGCAGCCAGGGGCCGGAGGGGGCCTGGTTTGGGAACCACAGGATTTCATCTCTGCTGTTTGCAGATGATGTTGTCCTGATGGCTTCTTCGAGCCAGGACCTGCAGCAGGCACTGGGGCGGTTTGCAGCCGAGTGTGAAGCGGCTGGGATGAGAATCAGCTCCTCCAAATCCGAGGCCATGGTTCTCGACCGGAAAAAGGTGGTTTGCTCTCTCCGGGTGGGTGGTGAGTCTCTGCCCCAAGTGGAGGAGTTCAAGTATCTCGGGGTCTTGTTCACGAGTGAGGGAAGGATGGAGCGTGAGATTGACAGGCGGATCGGTGCAGCGTCTGCAGTGATGCGGTCGCTGTATCGGTCCGTTGTGGTAAAGAAGGAGCTGAGCCGGAAGGCGAAGCTCTCGATTTACCGGTCAATCTACGTTCCTACCCTCACCTATGGTCATGAGCTTTGGGTAATGACCGAAAGGACAAGATCGCGGATACAAGCGGCTGAAATGGGCTTCCTCCGCAGAGTGGCCGGGCGCACCCTTAGGGATAGGGTGAGGAGCTCGGTCACACGGGAGGAGCTCGGAGTAGAGCCGCTGCTCCTACACGTTGAGAGGAACCAGCTGAGGTGGCTCGGGCATCTGCTCAGGATGCCTCCTGGACGCCTCCCTAGGGAGGTGTTCTGGGCATGTCCCACCGGGAGGAGGCCCCGGGGAAGACCCAGGACATGCTGGAGGGACTATGTCTCTCGGCTGGCCTGGGAACGCCTTGGGGTCCCACCGGAGGAGCTGGAGGACGTGTCCGGGGTGAGGGAAGTCTGGGAGTCCCTGCTTAGACTGCTGCCCCCGCGACCCGGCCCCGGATAAGCGGAAGAAAATGGATGGATGGATGGATGGACAATCAAGTTTATCAGTCTAAACATTGAATACCATGTCTTTATAGTCTATTCAGTTCAATATAGGTTGAAAAGTATTTGCAAATCATTGTATTCTGTATTTTTTTTAAGTTTTACACAGCGTCCCAACTTCATTGGCATTGGGGTTGTAAATGATGAATGACCAATGAGCTCCTTCATTTGCCTGCGTCATTGAGGAAAACAAATCTCGTTTGGTTGGACTCAAGATATGATGGAGGAACTGACACCTGTTTGTATAAAAAAAAGTAGAGAGAGACATCAGTTGGGATTTGCCAGGCACATTTGTATTAGTGTTAGTTTTAAATGGAAATGCTCTTGTTTTTTTTGTTTTTTTTCTTTTATTATTTTTGTCTATA
>NC_047143.1:12708029-12713508 GCF_009829125.3 Periophthalmus magnuspinnatus
AATCAGTTGCAGTGCCTTTAAAGCTGTCCATGTTTCTACCTGTTTCTCCTCAGGCACAACAGTCTAAAGTCAACAGTAAGGTGCGGGCCACAGTAGCTCCTCTTCCCCCCTTTTTCCTCCTCCTCCTCCTCCTCCACCCTGAGACCTTCATCCCGTCCCACTCTTACCCTCCTCAGTAGCGGCAGCTTGGGGGTCGACCATAGAGCTGCCGCCTATAGCGTGAGGGCGACGACAGCTGCGAGTGGAGAGTGTGACCAAGACCAAAATTTTGAGATCCTGTGAGGAGACAGTGAGGAGGGGCTGGTTCAGAACACTGCCAAAACTCAAGACGTACAAGTTACAATGACTTGAGTTAAGAATATGTTTGGTTTAATCCTGATTAGATGGAATTAGTTGCTATATGTAGACCTTTTGACTAGTTTCAAGGTATTCCTAATTGGTTTTAAAATATTTTTGCCTGGTTTGTAACAGTAACAGACTCCATGTATCTGGCCATGGAGTCTTTTTTTTATCCAGTTATTTTTTAAATTACAGTTGTATTGCTCAAAACATGCATTCTTATTGTGAGTAGGCTGGCTTTTTCACAGATGTGACTTGTAACTTGGCCAGGTGGTGTCACCTTCTTGTCTGCATGGAGAGTTTTACTTTTACTTAGTTTTACACAATAAATGATTTGTGTCTCAGCCTGATGTGGTTGCAGAAATATCTAAAATGTAACCCTTTTCCCCCGTGTAAAATAAAATCAAATAATCCATACAAAAGATCAGTATTTCAAAATACTAATCTATATTAAAACTAAACCTTTGTCTAACTACATCAATAATGTAAAAAAAAAAAAAAAAAAAATATATATATATATATATATATATATATATATATATATATATATATTAATTAACTATAACTGAAAGATTGCTATTATTATTCTGTACAGAATTGTATTTGTTTCACTCTAAATCAGGGGTGTCAAACTCAAATTCGCAGAGGGCCAAAATTAAAAACTGTGATTTAGTTAAACTGCACATTTCACTAAACGATAGTATTTTTAAGATCTAAAAAGCTGATCTACTTTTTCCTAGTTTGTTGATTTTGATGAATAGGTGTGCATGACTTTTGTAGACGTATTTCCATCTGTTACCTAGCAACCACAATCTATACAACATTTTATGGAAACAGCGAGAGAAGGCCCTCCTCTAGACTGAATGAGGTTTGTGGAGATTCACATTTTTCTGTTTTCAGTGCACTAAAAACATTTGTAATGCTTTATTTTCGTCTATTTGGCAAAAAAAAAAAAAAAAAAAAAAAAAAAAAAAAGGTTACCACTGATGGAAAGAATACTTTGAAAATGTATTTGGGTACAGAATACTGAATACCTGCATTAAATGGATTTTGTAATCTGTTCCACTCCATGGTCCAATCAGCATAACTGTATTCTGAATACTTTGAATACTTTTACGCCAAGTTGCATTATATTGAATGAACAAAACCATGACAGAAATACAAATTGCTTTATTTTTTGTAGCTTTTGCTATGCATTTATTTCCATCTAAACAGAAGGAAAAATCACACATGCACTCACTAAAAAAGAGTGCTTTCTTTTTTCCCCTCACTAAAACTGCAGTTCAAACCATGTGGTACTGCATAATGAAGTACCACTGTTATTATGAGTTTCTGGTTGCTGTATAAGAAAAGAGGTGAAGGCCACAGAATGGTTTTCTGAAAGTTTAATAAAGAATACAGAGCTCCTCAGACAAAGCTCCAGCTCTGCTGGCTGCATGCTACGACAAAGAGAGTGAAGCAGCCATTACATTTTATATATTACTGGTAAACTGGGGTGGTCTAAGGTAACAAAGCACATGATACAAAGGGAACAAATTAGTAATGACTTCACTCATGACCATTCAATGAACGTCATAAGGGTTAAAACAAAAGAGGTCTATAGGTAGCATTCATCCGGTAGCCCATCACATGATGTGACCTGCAGCATGTGCTCACATAGGCTAGGACAACATAATGCGTCCCAGTTGGTGTAACTAAAATTACACATTAAATAAAAAAATAAAATAAATTAAAAAACATACACCACCTTTATTTTAGGAAAGAATTACCACCAAAGAAAGACTAACTGTACTGGAATACTGTTACTCAAAATTAGTATTCAGAATGCATATTTGGATACATGTATTTAGTTACTTCCTATCACTGTAAGTTACACAGTGGGGCTTTAGCTCATCTGGTTAGGTCATACTTTTTAGAATGTAGGGAGGAGGCTGTTACATGCCACTAGAAATGGAAAACTCACTCTCACAATCTGCTGAGAAAGAAATGAAATGACTCTATTAAAAACAAATTAAAATGTGGAAATTCAAAGAGAACAATAGAAACCAATGACACAGCAGCTGAAAGCAGTGAGACATTCAACATGGTACCCACCCACACACTCAGAGACAGCACATGTGAGGGGTCCTTCCACGTATGCACATTCTGCCAGCCTAGACTTTCAGCAGGGGCACAGAGCCGTCTGTGTCCAGGCCCCTGATCCGCGTGGCGCTCCTACACTGTAGGGTCACTGTGGAACCGAAGAACACATGCTACAGTTAGGGACGCCTCATATACGTCACTGTGCCTCAATTAATGTTTTGCACTGACATCATGATGGGGGGGTTCTAAATGTATGTGTATGGTGGAAATGTTCATCAGTTACTGTGGAGACGCAATGCACACACAGCCAAAACATTTTTAGACAATCTGAAAACTCAAGAAAAAAATATAAAATGAATTTAAACAACACATTTTCAGCCTGAGTGTTCATGTTTTGTTTGTTTAGGAAGATGAGTGTGACCAACTGCTGGCCAAACTGTTGGCTAATGCTAACTATCTTATGATTGTTATTTGAGAGGGACTTTTTTAACAGTACAAATTAGCTCACTTGTTGTAGTTCTAGATAAGTCAGTTATTTCTGATCAGATTGTTTCGAAATAAAGCTCAGATTAAAGTCTAACAAGGCCTCAAAAAGAGCAGTGCCTGCATCCCACCCCCAGGGAATGTTGATTACATCAGCTGCAAAGTATCAATAGTCATGTGTGTGTGGAAAAATGAGGATGCCACCATTTCACCCACTGCTACGGCAATCTGTTGCTACAGAAGGCACTACTCTGTCAGAAGCTCTATTAGACTTTAATCTGAGCTTTATTTTAACACAATCTAACCATAAAGAATTGACTTACCTGGAACTACAATAGATGAGCTGATTTGTACTCTTAAACAAGTCTCACACGTTCAGTTGTAATCATAAGCTAGCTACTATTAACCAACACTATTGATCACATGATGTTGGCATGATGTTACTGAAAAGTATCAATACTTGTGTTGAACCTGAAACCTCCTGTCTTCCTTGTGTCTTAAAATGTGGTGCCGGTGGGTTATATTCATCAGTGCGTGGGCCAAACCTCTCGTGCAGTCATCACAAAGAGCTCTCTGACACAGAGTACTTCCTCAGAGCTGTTTGAGGAAGTACGAGCTTCCTCTTCATTTTCTGTGTCAACGTTACAGCTTTCTCACACAGACAAAAATAAGATAGAGGTGCATTGACACGCTGTTGATACTGTGTGGTGACATGCATCACAATGTGTTCTAAAGTCTGTTCTCAACAATTTGCTATCACCTCTGGCTTAGTTAACATGCCACTTTATTCTGGAACATTCCCAAGAGCACTGAAAGCTGCAGTTACCAGAAGAGCAGTCTTGATGCCACAGTATTAAGCAATTATCGACCCATCTCAATCTGCCTTTTTCAGGCAAAGTCTTTTAACAACAGCTTATTTACTTTCTCCAAATTAACTCCTTTGATATTTTTCAGTCAGGTTTTAGACCCCACCACAACACTTAGACTGCTCTTATCAAGGTGACAAATTACATCTGCCTGTACTCTGATCTTGTCGGATATGAGTGCTGCTTTTGACACTATTGATCATGGAATCAAAGACTACAAAGACTAGGGCACTGGTAGAGCATCTCTGGTACTCCACTAAACTGGTCCAAGACAGGGAGTACTTTGTTCAAATTGGAAATTGTGTCTCAGATGGCATGGCCCTGACCTGTGGGTTGCCCCCAGGGGTCAATCCTGGGACCCCTTTGTTTTGTGTTACATGTATGACTAAAAAGTTAAAGGCAGGAAAAAATACAAAAATTTATTTTAACTGCACATTTTATGCCTGTGATCAATACAACCATTCAACGTCCTGTTTACGGTGTTTGATTTTCATCAAAAAGGTGAGGGTGACTAGCTGAAAAATTGTTGGCTAAAGATAGCTTGCTTGTGACTGTAATATTATTTGAGAAGCCCCCAGGGAATGATGATGACATCAGCTGCAAAGTATCAATACAGCTGAAACCAGGAATTTACATACACTATATAAAGACATACTTAGACTTTTTTTTTTTTTTTTCACTGTCTGACATGCAATCAAACTAAACTTTTATTGTTTTAGGTCAGTTAGGTTTACCAAAATTTATTTTGATTTGCTAAATGTCAGAATAATGAGAGAAGGATTATAATTTTTTTCATTACTTTCTTCAGAAGTTTACATACAGTAAGATTACTATGCCTTTAAACAATTTGGGAAAACCCAGATGATGATGTCATGTCTTTGGAAGCTTCTGATTTGGTTTACAGACAAAATGTAAGTTAATTATAGACACACCTGTGGATGTATTGGAAGGGACACCTGAAACACACTGGTTCTTTGTGTAACATCATGGGAAAGAACTGTGGACTTGCACAAGTCTGGTCCAGCTTTGGAACCAATTTACAGATGCCTGAAGATGCCACGTTATTCCGTTCAAACAATTATATGCAAGTATAAACACCATGGGAATGTCCAACCATCATACTGCTCAGGCATGTGTGTCCTAGAGATGAATGTACTTTGGTTTGAAATTTGTCTATCAACCCAAGAACAAAAGCAAAAGATCTTGGGATGATGCTGGCTGAAGCTTGTAAGAGTATGCCATTATCCACAGTGAAATGAGTACTGTACCTACATGGGCTGAAAGGCCACTCTACCAGGAAGAAGCCATTACTCCAAAAGAAACATAAAAAAAGCCAGATTGCAGTTTACAAATGCATACAGGGACAAAGACCTTAATTTTTGGAGACATTTCCTGTGGTCTGATGCACTATTGGGCCATAATAAGAATTGTTACGTTTGGAGGAAAAAGCTTGCAAGCCCGAGAACACCATTCCAACTGTGAAATACGAGGTGATAGCTTTATGTTGTGGGGTGATTTTGCTGCAGGAAGGCCTGCTGCGCTTCCGAAAAAAATGATTGGCATCATAAGGAAAGAACATTATGTGGAAATACTGAAGCAACATCTCAAGACATCAGCCAGGAACTTAAAGCTGCCTAAGCTTTAAGTTCCAAATGAGTCTTCCAAATGGACAACGACCTTAAGCATACTGTCAAACTGGTTACAAAGTG